>NW_024516985.1:596598-696598 GCF_017590135.1 Pyrgilauda ruficollis | reverse complement strand
TCGATGGATGGATGGATGGATGGATGGATGGGTGGATGGATGGATGGTGGATGAATGTATAGAGAGATGGATGAATGGATGCATGCATGGATTGATTGGTGCATGCATGGGTGGACGGATATATGCTGGATGGATGATGGATGGAATGATGGATGAATGGATGGATGGATGGATGATGGATGATGAATGGATAGATGGATGTATGGATGGACGGATGGTTGGATGATGTATGGAGACATGGATGGATGTTGGAGGGATGGATGGATGGATGGCTGGATGGATGGATGGATGGATGGAAGGATGGATGTACAGTGGATGAATGTATGGATGATGGATGAATAGATGAATGGTTGGATGATGGATGGATGGGTGGATGGATGGAGAGATGGTTGGATGGATGGATGATCGATGATGGATGCATGGATGATGGATGGATGGATCCAGGATGGATGAATGGAGAGACAGACAGATGGGTGGATGGAGGCATGGATGGATGATGGATTTATACCTGGATGGATGGATGGATTAATGGATGGATGGATGGATGGATGGATTAATGGATGGATGGATGGATGGATGGATGGATGGATGGATGGATGGATGATATATTGATGCATGGATGGATGGATGGATACAGAGATGGATGGATGATAGATGAATGAATGAATGAATTAATGATGGATGGATGGATGGATGGTGGGATGGATGGATGGATGGATGATGGATTGATTCCTGGATTAATGAATTTATGGATGCATGTATGGATGCATGTTTGGATGTGGGGATGGATGGATGAATATTGGGTGGATGGATGGATATGTGGATGATGGATGGATGATGGATGAATGGATGATGGACAGATGATATATGGACAGATGGATGATGGATGGATGGATGGATGGATGCATGGATGCATGGACAATGGGTGGATGGACAATGGATGGAAGGATGGATGGATGAATGTAAGGGTGGATGGGCCTGTGGATAGATGGGTGGATGGATTATGGAGGGATGCTTGCATGGATGATTCATGGATGGATGCATAGAAGATGGATGATGGATGGGTGGATGGATGGTGGATGAATAGAGAGACAGATGGATGGATGATGAATGGATGGTGAATGGGGAGATGGATGGATGGATGGATGGATGGATGGATGGATGGATGGATGGATGGATGGAAGGATGGATGGATGGAAGGATGGATGAATGATGGATGGGGAGGTGGATGATGGACAGATGGATGGATGTGGGGATTATGTATGGGTAGATGAATGGATGGATTGTGGATGAATGTGTGGATGGATAATGAGTAGGTCGGTGGATGGGTGGATGAGTGGTGGATGGCTGATGGGCACATGTCTGAATGGATGGATGTATGGATGGATGGATGGATGATGGATGCATGATGTAGGATGGATGGATGGATTAATGGATGGATAATTGCATGGATGGACAGATATATGCTGGATGGATCATGGAAGGAATGATGGATGGATGGATGGATGATGGATGTGTGATGGATCGACGGATGGATTGATGTTTGGATTTTGGAGAGATGGATGGAGAGATGGATGGGTGGATGGATGGATGGATGGATGGATTAATGGATGGATGATAGAGGGATGATGGATGGAGATATGGATGGATGGATGGATGGTTGCATGGATGATGCATGGATGGATGCATAGAAAATGGATGGATGATGGATGGGTGGATGGATGGTGGATGAATAGAGAGACGGACAGATGGATGGATGTCTTGATTATGTATGGGTAGATGAATGGAGGGATGTGTGGATGGATAATGGGTAGGTCGGTGGATGGATGGATGAGTGATGGATGGTTGATGGACGCATGTATGAATGGATGGATGGATGGATGGATGGATGGATGGATTAATGGATCGATGATTGCATAGGTGGACGGATATATGCTGGATGCACCATGGATTGAATGATGGATGGATGGATGGATTGATGGATGGATGGATGGATGGATGGATGGATTTTGTAGAGATGGATGGAGAAATGGATGGATGGATGGATGGATGGATGGATGGATGAATGGACGGATGATAGAAGGATGATGGATGGCTATATGGATGGATGGATGATGGATGAATGGATGGATGATGGACGGATGATGGATGGATGGATGATGGAAGGATGGATGGATGGATGGATGGATGGGTGATGGATGCGTGGGTGCATGGGTTGATGGATTGATGATGGATAGATTGATGGATGGTTGGTGGATGGATGCATGGATGGATGATGGATGGATAAATGGTGGATGAATAGAGAGACAGATGGATGGATGAATGGATAGATGATGGATGAATGGAGAGACAGATGGATGGATGGATGCATGGATGATAGATGGAAGGATGGATGGACAATGGATGGATGTATAAGGGATGGAAGGATGGATGGATGAATGAATGTATGGATGGGGAGGTGGATAGATTGGTGGATGGATTATGGAGGGATGGTTGCATGCATGGTGCATGGATGGATGCATAGAAGATGGATGGATTATGTATGGGTGGATGGATGGTGGATGAATAGAGCGACAGATGGATGGATGATGGATGGATGATGGATGGAGGGATGGATGGATGGATGGATGGATGGATGGATGGATGGGGAGGTGGATGATGGTCAGAAGGATGGATAGCTGGATGTAGAGTGATGGATGGGTTGTGGATGGATTGGTGGATGGATGATGGATGGATGGATGGATGGATGGATGGATGGATCGATGGATGGATGGATTAATGGATGGATGATTGCATGGGTAGACGGATGTATGATGGATGGATGGAATAATGGATGGATGGATGATGGATGTGTGATGGATAGACCAATGGATGGATGTATGGATTTATGGTGAGATGGCTGGAGAAATATATGGATGGATGGATGGATGGATGGGTGGATGGATGGATGATAGCGGGAAGATGGATGGGATGATGGATGTATTTATGGATGGTTGGTGGATGGATGGATGGATGGATGCTGATGTGTGGATAAATGGTGGATGAATAGATAGACAGATTGATGGATGGTTTGTTGGGGATATGGATGATGGACAGATGGTTGGATGGATGGATGGACGGATGGGAGGAGAAAAGGCCTATGGATGGATGCATGGATGCATGGATGGATGATGGATTGATACCTGGATGGATGGAGGGATGGATCATGGATGGATGATAGATTGATGCATGGATGGTTGGATGGAGAGATGGATGGATGAATGGATGGATGGATGGATGGATGGATGGATGGAAGGATGGATGGACGCATGGATGGATGGATATTGGTTGGACAGATGGATGTGTGAATGATGGATGGATGATGGATGAAGAGAAGGTTGATGAACGTATGGATGGATGGATGGATGGATGGAGAGACAGATGGATGATGGTTGGATGATGGATGGATGGAGGAATGGATGGATGGACGTTGGATGAATGGAGAGATCAATGTATGGATGCATGGATGATGGATGGAAGGGTCCATGATTAATGGTTGGGTGGAGTGATGGATGATGCATGGTTGGATGGATGTATGATGGATGGATGGATGGATGGATGGATGGATGGATGGATGTGTGGATGGATGTGTGGATGGATGCATGCATGTGTGGAGCACCAAAGATAGAAGGCAGGATGTGTAAAGTATTTGCATTCCAGCGTGCTGGGCATCTTCTCATCTCGTTTCGTCAGTGCTGACCTAACCCAAGGCAACTCTAGGGTCTCTGAGGTCTTCCTTTCACACCAGGCAGGTGGATCATCCTGTTTATTTTAGGTTTACAGCACTCTCTGCCTGGCTGGGATGCCCCAGCACCCTTGTGGGCACTGAGGTGTGAGGAATGAGGACTGCAGCTCTGCTCCAGGCCAAGGCTGATCTCACCTCTGAAACATTATCTGAAAGCTGGGAGAAAGGAATCTACTCAGCAGGTGTGCTGGGAGCCTGGCATAGGGACTTGGGCTGGGGCCAGTGCCACTGAGTGTCTGCTGTGCTGCTTGGCCAACTGGCTAGGGTTACAGCAGGGTGGAGGGAATGCCTCTCCATCTGCAGCAGCTTCTTGCTTGCTATAAAATTCTCTCAACCCTCCTGACTCATGTACTGCCCTGGAGCCACAGCCCTCTTTTCCTCTTGCTTTTCTTTCTTTCCACCAGGAACCTGTGCTGCTGCCCTTGCCCAGGGTTGCTCCTGTGCAGCCCCAGTTTTAACCAGAGAACACAGGGCAGCAGGGAGCTGCAGCCCTGGGATTTTGGCTACCAGGGCAACCGTCAAAATCTTTCAGTATGACCTTGACTAGTAACAGTGGGCAGATCAGCATCTGGTTGTTGGTGAGATAACTTCAGAGTAGGGATTTATGTAGCAGCCTCATCCCTCCTGCACAGTTGCTCTCAGGACTGCCAGAACTACCTTATCCCAGCAAGGAAATTACTCCAATTTCTAGACTGTCATTTCAGAGCTGCCAAGTCAACCTTCTCACCACACAACTAACAGATAACGATTGGAAGGGATCTAAACACATTAGGCTTGATGGCTTGGGACAGTTTTAGATAGCAAGCTGAGTAAGAGCTTTCAGAGCCAAGGCAGTATTCTCTGCATCCTCATGACTTCAGCCACGTCAGCCAGCTCTCACATGTGAATATGCCTGACTGTCAGCCAGAAAGCTTCCTGATAACCCCTTGACTCCCCTCTCTGGGAGTTTTGGGTGCACAGGACCATGTGACAAAAGAACAGGAGAAGCCTTCTTTGATCAGTTTTCAAATATGCCATTAACATTATTTTTCTTTTTTTGTAAATAAAAGTTTGACTCTATGTGCTTGAGACCAACAGGAGTTTTGCTTCTCATCTTAATTGGATTTTTGGAAGGGCACTTAGCAATTCCTGTGCCACAGCTCACCAACAACTTCAGCAGCAATGTTTTTACCAAGTGCTGGCACTGCATGGGGCAAATAAGGAGAGAACCTAGAAAACCTTGGGCTTGATATACAAGTGGCCCAGTTGCCTCCAGAAAGAAGTCCTGAAATGGGAAACTTCAGGTACCCCAGACTGCACAAATCTAGGCAAGTTTGGTTGGCCACAGTGTGACACATTCAGTCCACTGAAAATGTTTGCAAGACCAGAGCAATTATCACTTCCACTCTGTGAGCTCTTGCTACTTGATTGACCTTACAGAAAGATGAAGTGTAGCAGAATCCATCCAAGAGCAGTTCAGATCTAAATACAGATCAAAAAGAGTTTTTCATCACCTGAAAACAGAAACTAACACAGTCAAAACTGTGGGTTATACAGGTGAGTGTTCCTAAATGAGCCTCATTCATTAATTCTTCCAAACAGCAAGCATGCAATCAGGTCAGGGAGAATTACTAACCTGAAACAATAATTATGATTTGCCTTTTGTGATTTAGCAATTAATTAGCATATGACTAGTGAACATTAGGCATTTACAAGATTGCAAATCTGTAGTCCCAACCCCAGCTGGAGGCTCTGTTAGACTACACTGCTAACATAAGTCTTAATAAGTGGATTGGTAATCTCTGTTATGGGTTTCTTTCCTGTTCAGAGCGTAGGAAACATCCCATTCCTCCAGGTCTGAACCAGGATTAATTGATTGGTCTCATATGAACCTGAAAGCCATTAAGAGCATGAAGGATGAAAAGCAATTCAAACTGCTTTATTACCATTTTCTAGTAAAGTACCAGTTTAGACTCTGGACCTACTGTGAAGCAGCAGGTTTCCAGATATTGACTGTGCTGGCATGTGCTTCTGGAAAAGAGGAAACGGCTGATTCCTAAAAGCAGAAACATCTGCTCAAGTCATGAACACACTTTCTGTCTGAGGCCAAGCAGCAGGACTGATAAAGAAGTCCCTGTGCTGCCAGCCGCATCAGCCAGAATCACAGCAAAACAGCGGTGAACTGGAACCATGCTGATCCTCCTTCATCCTCAAGCTAAAATATTTGTTTTATGGGGCTCACCATAGCCCTTACCGTGTTGGCTTTTACAAATAAGGCACAGAGAGTCTTTCTTCTCCCCAGGTATTGCTGGAGGAACTGAGTTGTTTGCCCAGGAGAGTCATCCAGGAGTCCAGAGAGGCCAAATTTGCCAGTCTGGGCACTGCACTAGGGGAATCCACATTTTTGATTATGGTTATTCTCATACACCAATTTCTTGGGCTGTTTTATGCATTTGTTGGCCCATTTAAATCAGTGCATCTGCCAGAGTGTTCCTGACAAGGCAATGAACAAGTATAAAATAATTTGGCTCAGTGAGTTCAATGTTGATGCTAAGATCCCATCTAAGATGCATCCTCCTCTGAGTTCTGTTTATTTGACAGAACTCCAGAAGTAAATAAGGGGCAGTGACCATTCCAATGTTTTTCTTGAAGCAGCAGAGCTGCAAAATCCAGGCATAAATATCAAGACACTTTTGATAGTTTAGTACTAATGGCAAGTGAAAATGACTGAGGAACCTAACCACTGGGTATTGGTCTGATGTCCTTAAAAGAAAAATTCTCTCCCCCATTTATCATGAATTAGAAGAATTTGCAACAGGGGAACAACATCCTTAAAATCAAAAGAAAGACAGCAAAGGGACCAGATGGTAAAATTCAACCTTGTATCAACAAACAGTGTGTGTAGACTTATATTATGCAAAATAAGCAGGGTATGAGTTGAATTTCTCCCACTGAAGTCATCAGACATTGACCATAATAATTTCCTAAAGTCCTTGTGGAACACAAGGGCCGCAGGGATACAGCCCAGAGAGAAGGAGGCTGCACAGCTGACCTGTGGGCCACATTTTCCAGCTGCCACCACACCTTCCTTACAAATTGCTTACCTCTGTTGCCTGCTTCACAGCGTTGTGAGGACATTTCCTGCTTCAGAACTGACACTGCAGCCTTTGATCCTGCCTGAGTCCCACAAATGAGAACCTACAGCAAGGGGCTCTTTCTTCTCCTTGCTCCCAGCTCTCACCAAACCACGTCTCCACCTGCACTTCAGCCATTCACTCGAGCATGTGCTTAACATTAAGGTCATGCAGGACTTATGTCTGTGATTAAAATTAAGCATGCATTTAAATGCTGTGTGGAACTGGGACCTCAGTGAGGATGGCTGTTGGATCAACCTGCTATGACCTCTGCTGAGCTGATTACAACTCAGCCTTTTGTGGCATTCTGTTTTTTTCCCAAAAGTCATAGTTTGCTCACTGTGTCTTGTAACAGAAATTTAAATGGTCCTGGTTTTAGTTTTTTGCTCTTTTTTTTTTTTTTTTTTCTCTCTATAACACTGTGCAAATGACATCGATTTTTCTAGCCCTGCAAATATTTGAGATGATAGGAAAGATGTCCCACACCCCCCAGCTTCCCCCTAACCCGTTCTGTAACACCTTCTGTACAGAGGAGGCATGTGAAACATAAACATACCTCAGGTGCTTTTAAAGTTCTAAGAAGGAAACGCAATCAATTTCTGTAAAAATTTCAAGTTTCTGCAAACCAAGTTTAAGAGAAAACAGGTGGGTGCTGTCTTTGTGTGTGTAGCAGAACAAAGAAGAATGGTTAATCACCCACACCACAGAGATTCCTGACTTGTCCTCTTCTGACCATTGAAAAATGTGGTGGCATAAATAATCAGGCAGATTTCCTCCACTTTCTCTTCTGAAGGAACATTCCTTCCTTGCTGGAAGCTCAGAGAGGAACTCTGAACACGCCTGACTGATTGACAAGCAGAAGGAGATATTTTATTTTTGTTTTGCAGATTCATATCTGTGGATTATGCTAGTTACTATCCCAAAGGGAAGAAAAAAAAAAAAAAAAAAAAAAAGAAAAAGAAAACAAAAGAGAAAACAAACAGGCCATGGGATCATCTGCATCACTGCTGTGAACAGATTAGCCCCATGTCATGTGAAAACTCCTTATCACATAACTGGAATTTAACCTGTGAGGACCCACCCTTTGGGGTGTGGCCTTGCATGTCCATTTTACCCTCAAGTTCCAAAGGCAAAATATTTCAACGTTGCTTTTTCCAATTTACCTATCGCCCATATTATGAACAGAGACAGCTGATCTTCCTTCTGATTTTTAATCCTTCCCCCTTTCTGTCCAGAAGGACTGCTTAACCTAAAACCTTAATCCTTAAGCTTGGAAAGTCTGCAGTCACTTGCCTTCATAACCATGTTAGCTTTATCACTGCATCATCAGAAGTACTATTTTTTTTTCTTTTTTTCATTTTTTTTTAACAGAAAAGTCGATGTGCTAAGCCTCTCCTCCAGCACTGCAGTCTTCTGATATTTCACCCTCAGATACAGCTGGTGTCCTCGCCTAGCCTCAGAGCTGGGGCACTTTTTAAATTTAGCTTTATTTTATCATCCCCAGCAAGCCAGGAAATCTTGGCTAATGGAGAACCAAAGGGTGAGTAAAAATTTGATATCTCACCCCGACAGAGGAGGAAAAGACCTGTTTACCTTGAGCAGACAATTAAAAACAGGGGGTGAAAGCCCAGCACTGTGCAGCCAAGGAAAGCTCTGCCACCCACACCAGCAGGGCAGAATTTTACCTGGGATGTTTCATTTGGTTCCTGGCTGCTCTCAGCTTTGGCTCTGCTCTCCTTGGGCAGCAGCTCCAGCCCTTTTTTTTCCCCAGTGAGAAACCACTCGTATAATTGAGCGTATGATGTTTCCTTTTTCTTTCCCTGAGAGTGGCTAATAACCTCATCCTTTATTAGAGATGGGAAAAAGCACATAAGAAAGAGATGCTGAAAACCAAAATTCATTATTTCTGCCACTCATGGAGGACTTTTTCTTCATTAAGAGAGTTATCTTGAGGGCATAAGGGAGCTTTAAATCCTTTTTCTCTGGTTCAGGCTTCTGTTCTCATACACTTTTACCACTCCATCCAAGCATTTCTCCACCTACAGCCTTGGCACTTCTTTTTTTTGTTTGTTTGTTTTTTGTTTTTTGTTTTTCTACTACACCTCTCACCCAGGATCTGTTCCTTTAAAGACATGCAGAACTTCTTCATGATACATGAGATGCCTCTGTTAATACAAGACATGCAAAGTATATGCTTCACATTTTCATACTCCACTGTCAAATTGGGTAATATGAGATTAAATAAAGCATGTGGATAGTTTTGTTTAGCTCTCTGGTATTCATGAATGAAAAGATGGAACCTCTTTGGTTTTTTTTTTCCTGAAGATTTACATTTCAAGTCTTAAATGTGTCTATAGTATAACTATTCATATATTTTTTTATTTTAACTAATGACAAAAAATGCAATCACACACAATATATTCCACTTTTCTTTTGGAAACGTGCAACTTTTAATGAAATATAGAGAAAATTTGTAATATAGCAAATAAAGATTGACAAGTTTAGACTTCAGTGGTCACATCATGCAAAAAATTTAATCTTGTAGAATTTCCATTTTTTAATAAAAAAGTCACAAATGAAAATGACAGTCCAGTAGTTAATATCTGACACTACAAATACATCAAAAACTGAAGGAGGACATAAAAAATGTCCATTACATTACTTTTGTGTGAAAGCAAAGTAGTTAAGCCTCCAGTCCTTTACATCCAGAGTTCCACACCTAATGTATAGGGAAGACATGCAAATACAGCTTTCACCTCATGGAATTTTCTGGAGTTACAAATTATTTTATATTTCTGGCATGAGTGCCTGCACACACCTGGAATCCTGCAGGGAAAAGTCAACCCAGCTCCACTGAAACCACTGTCACCACACTGTTACCTCCTGGTCAAGGATTTTGGGGACAAAAATGGAGAGCTGTGCTCCCCACAGCACTGCCAGTGTGCCCACAACCAGCTCAGGTGGGTTTGTGTGTCCATCAGATTCCTCCTCTGAAAGGCTTGTTAGCTGACTGCTAAAATTAAAATAAAATAAAATAAAATAAAATAACCACTCCTGATTAAATAAAAAGCAAGGCATCAGAAAGCCTGTGCAACTTCTGTGGAAAATTGAGGCCTATTCTGGCTTACCTTTACATATACATAATTTTTTTTGCACGTCTGTTGTGTTCCTAATGCAGAAAGTGATGATGTAGAGATGTTGTAGTGTCAAGACTCTTGAATTTAATCCATTCCCTTCTTCTTCACTAATATTATTTATTTAACAGCATCAGGAAAAATCAAGGCTCCATCCTACTCAACTATTCACCAGCATTGTCAAGCAGAAGAAAAAAGAAAATATGCAATTACCTGAGGTATGCAGAGTTTGTCATGTTAGGTCAGATTGATCCCATCTCTGACAATGACCAACAGCAGGTGCTTGAGGAAGGAGTACAAGGTCAGAACAGCCACAGAGAGATCTTTTCCTGGTATACCCCTCCACATTATGAAAAAAATAAAATAAAATAAGCTAAGCCTCTGCAGAACTGAATGTATTATTGCATGCTGTGAGAATTTGGTTTTGTAATTGCCCCTGTGCTTATTGTCATGCATGTCCAGAAGGGGCTTCTAATCCAATCTCATACTTTGAACAGCAGCTGGCTCACAGGGCCAGTAACTGCATCAAAAAACACCTGATGTGCTGCACCCCAGAACAGAGCTCTGAAACTGAAAGTTTTGGTAGTGGTGTCAGAGAGCAGCACCTTGTCAAGGCTTCCATTTTTATTTCAGCTCAGATTTTCAGCTCTGGCTAGGTGTGGACGCCACCACCTCCACAAACCCTCCTCCAGAACGGGTTTAATTGGGAATGAAATGGAGCACACACCTAAACAAGAGGAGCAAAATCCACCAGGCTGCTGCCTGGCAGCTCCAAACACAGAGGAACCTGAGGGCCTCTGGGGGAGCTAACACCATGGGGATGACACTCACCGTGCTACTAATACTCAACCCTGCAAACTATTTGGCCAAAATAGAACAGGCAATCCCTTCATTTCTGTAGAACAATCCTCACTATATTGAGCTTGGATTGAGGAGCCTGAAGCTTGCCAAAACTTTGACTTTATCAAATGTTCTACAGTAGCTCAGCCAAAATCAACTCCCTTTGACTGGCTGAAGAAGCTTTCTGTTCTTTTCTGCTTGGGGTTGGCATTATGGGCATCACCTGGGTCTCTGAGCATCTCCAGTGGGGCTGAGCAAGCCGGCTGAGGTCTGTGGTGCTCCTGTGGCTCTCTTGCCCTCTTCCAACAGGTGGTTTGGGCTCGCAGGTACCCTGCTCACACCGTTCTCTGTGCTCCCACGCATGCAGCCTTCACACACACACACAGGCTTGTGTGTTTGCACGAGCCAGGGCAATTTCAAAGGAGCCCAGTTTCCTTTTTAAGCAGCGGTGCAGTTTGAAGTTTTCTGTATAAGGACATTTCTTAGCGTGGCCCCAAGCCCTGACAAGATGCTGCGCTCTGTTCAGCAAGTGTGCAGGGTGGGGATCCACTGTGCTCTGCAGCCATGAGGGGCACTTGTTACCTTGGAAAACAAAGAAAAACTGACTGAGGGCCCCATGGGATATTGTTCCCCTCCTTAAAATCCTCTCTGAGCTGAAGGACTGACTGATTCTTCCATAAAAGAGCAAAGTGCAAGTATACCTAGATGGAAACACTTTGTTTTTTCCTCTATTTGTTTAGAAGTGTGGCAGGAAGGGGCTAATCTTTTGAAAAGGACCATCTGAAGATGGGGGAAAAAAAAAAAAAGAAAAAAAAGCGTAGCACATGAGTGCAACAGGCTGCCTTATGTGCTACAGCATGGCCTTGGTAGGTGAGACCAGAAGCAGGATTTTGGAGGAGGAGCAAGCATCCTTCCCCCGCCTGTAAAGTTAAGGCCACACTGAAAACCAAGGATGCACAGGTGCTCCTCCTTCTCCAGTCTGCTCCTGTGCTTGCAGAGAGAAAAAAAAGTCAGTGCCTGAGCTGAGGAACAGGTGGCAGAGGCTGCTGGTGAGGTTGAGGATGGTGGGACTACACCCAGAGGGAAGCACCACCCGGAGCAAGGAAGATGAGATGCCCTCAAGGCTTGAGTCAAGCCCTGTTGTGGTTGGTGGGGAGGTTTGCATTAATTAGAGTGGAACACATTAATGAGTGGTGGCACACACTGTTTATATGGTAGAGAGCAGGGCAGCTCCCCAGCTGCAGGAATGAATCAGAAAGGTGCAAGCTCATCATGCATATGAGGTCTTTTTTAGATACCGATCACACTACAGGAAATCCTTTGATCTTCAAGGAAAACCTCATTTTGCCTTCAGCAACGAGGAATACACACGCAGTGAGGCAGAAATGTCCTCCTCAAGCAACATTTGCTGCTGTTACACCAGCTCCACCTCCGCAGCGAAAGGGGGGTGAGAAAGTGACAGGGCTGAAAAAAACCTGAGTGGAAACAGGACGAGGCTGCAGCTCAGGACACTTGGCCATTTGGGAAACGCGGCTTCCCGACTGATCAAACCTGACTGGCACTCATTTTCCCACAAATTGTTTCCTATATTTGGCAATTCCATTTCCAGCAGGCCTCCTGTGCCCAGCCCCACCAGCTGCTGAAGGACAGGAGCTGGGTGTGAGGCGTTTGTGCAGAAATCAGTGCAGCTGCACCCACCAGAATGTGGTTTGTGCCCCTCTTTGCCACAGGAGGTGATTGTGGATGCCAGAGTTAGAGCAATTCGTGGTTATTCCTTTCCTTCTTCACTCAGCCAAACCCCACCTGTGCCTTAAACTGAGCATGGGCACTCTTTTCCCCCATAAACTGCAAATTTTCTCCAGGCAACGCTGGCATTGAAAGCCTTTGTGTTGCTCCACCTTTATTACAGATCTACCATGGTCTTTAAAACTTTGGTTTGTTCACCCTGCTGCTCCACTCTTCTCAACATTTTGAATGCTCTGGTAATATATTGGTGCTGTTTGGATAACACTTGCCCAAAAAACTTTAGTTCTGTATTAGTCTTTAGTGTCTGCCATTCCTACCCAATATTTTTAAAGATGCTTGCTTCCCTTTTGTGTTGAATATTGTTTATACGACCAGAATGCAAATTTATATGACTGGAATGCAAATGTAAATTCTACAAAATTTGCTGAGATGAATGGATTACAATTTCCACTTAAATTTTTCTGCAAATCTCAATGACTGTGGTTATAATTTTCCCAAATTCCTACACTACAGAGTGGATCTGTTTAATCTAGAATGCCAATAACTTCTAAAGTGTGGAAATAAAAGTGTTGTGAAAATACTAAATTCCCGTTTTAAAAGTCTTCAAATTACTTCCACTGTATTCACAAAAAAAATTATAAAATATTGATATATTTCAGTACAACTACCCTTTCATTCAAGCCTTTCTTATAGAAGACTATTTTTTTAAAGTTCTCCAGCTATCAATAAGCTATTGGGATACCATTTATATATTGCCAATTAATGATTTTAAAAATTGGTTCAACTGGAATTTGTTTAGCATTTACTGCTAGACAAATGCATAGAAGCACGAAATAATTATTAAAATTTCTTTTGAGATACAATTTTCTGTGTACAGTTATACAGAAACTTATACAGAAAGTTATAACTTTACAATTGGAGTGATACAGTTTTACTGAAATGCTACTGTTATGTCTTTGGTAATTTTTAATCAGAAAATTAGTCATTAAATTAAAATACAGTGAAACAGTCATGAGGGTTTTTTTGCCTCCTCTTCTGAATAGAAAAAGAAAATTCAAAATATTCAACCTCTCTTGAGTTTAAACGTTTGTTTTTTTGACAACTTTACTTGAGTGGCCAATAAAAATAACACACTGATTAATGAAAAGAAAACTGAAATAAGAAGTGCCTGGATTAATTGGTGGCCTTTTGTGGTGTGCTTTTTAAGACTTTAGAATAGGTGTAATTGTGTTCCATTGCATGGCTGAGGTGACCCAATACACCCATGCTTCTCAGGAAGATCAATTGAAAGCTACTGCGTCTTGTTCTCTTCTGTTCCAGAGAAAAGGAGAGAATAGGAAATTATTTATCTCCCAATACCTCAGGGAAAAGAGTCACTAGTGGCAGGGAGTGGGATTAATTTGATTTTTGTCCTCACTTGCAAGAGCATTTCTTAATAAACCAAAGAACATGACCAACAGCATTCACATTTCAAAATCCGAGCGCCTTTTTTTACCTTTCACAAACAACTTTTTTTTTTTTTTTTTGAGACAGGAAAATTTAGATGGCCCTCTAGACACACATTTCCTCATCTCTACAGCATTTGGTTCACAACACTTTGTCCCAGGTCACATCTTTGGTTTCCAAGGCCCTTCCCAGCCCTGACTCCAACCTCAAGTGCCCAGTGGAGAGAAATGGGCTGAGAAGGGCTGGTGGAGCAGAGTGAAAGGTGTGTCTGGATGTAGGGAGACATTCCAGTAGAGATAAATGTGTCCCTCTGGTATTGTAGATATTTTTGTTTTTGATGAAGGAGAGGAATGATGAGGAGGATTTGATTTTATTAGAAGGTATTTTTTTTTTTTTTTTTTTTTGGTTTTTTTTTTTTTTTTTTAGGTTTAGAGAATATGAATTTTAGAAATTTCTTGGGAAGTTTTTTCTTGCTTTGCTTTTTTCTGTGAAGAGAAATGTGGTGACACTCTGGGGTCCTGGGGACAGCCAGCCCTGCTGGAGAGCAGATCCTTGGGAAGGACACGGGAATGCTGCTCCTCAGCGTGGTCCCCGAGGGATGGGACAAATGAGAGAGGACAGACCTGGCTGACAGGTACTGGAGATATTTTAGATTTTAGAGGATTTTAGGTAAGCAGAAGGCCCTGACAAAATTTGGCAGAAGTGAGGTCGAAATTGTGAGGAAAACAGCCAGGAGTGTGATCTGGATCTGGTGACTGATTTTTTTTTTTTTTCCCAGTAAAGGGATGAGCAGGAGTTACTGCGCTTCCTACCTGAGAGCATTCAAGCAGTGGGATTCTTTTATACTGTTGAATTTTACACAGTGAGAAGAAGAGTTACTGCTATACAGCGAAACTTTTGTGTCTGCTGCAATCTTTGTTTATAGTGCATTCCCACAATGCTAAAAAGGGCATACAAACCTGCCCTTGCTGGTCTGGCTTGGAATCTAATTAAAAAAAAAAAAAAAAATTGGGAATAGTGTGTGAGACTTATTAAATTTGAAAACTACAAAGTGCAAAAAAAAACTTATTCACCCTGTAATGTGTACTTACACTTAAATGTCTTCACAAGATACATCTACCTGCATCACTGCAAATCTCTTAGGTGTTTTGGGGTTATGGGGTTTTTTCCCCATAATTTAATAATATGTAAAATAACTTAAAGCAAGAGTAATGGGATGTAGAAAACCATGAAACAAGGGCTGCAGAAGAAAAATGTTTTATTTGCCTGCTTTTTCCACAGAGGTAAGCTGATGAAGAAATCAGTGTTAGATGGTTAAACTATGAAATAGATTGAATAGGAATAATGGAATTTCTTGATTTTACAAGACAACATTAGAGACAGTGGTGAGTACTGTTGCCCTTAGATTACAGAACTCTCTAGGAGCAGATGGCTCTGCATCCATTTGTGAAAATTAACAACGAGGAAAATTAATACACCTCCAAACCCGCATTCTGGCCTCAAAGTGTCCACTCCTCAAGTCGTTAATGTTTGAACAAGGTTGGACATCCATGGACAGAAGAACTGAGGAGGATTTTGAGCTTGGCACAGCAGGAGCATCCTGGTGGCAGGATGTATGTGGCTTGGCTGAAACTCCTTGGCTGGTGGGCAAAAGATCTGGAATCAGACAGGTTCCAACGCTGAAATGGCAGGAAGCCTCGAACAAAATGAAAAGGTTTGGCAGGCTTCATAATCCAGGAGTGAAATGGGACTCCAAAACATGTTCCAAGGCTTCTGCAACTGGGGTTGTGTGTCAGGCAAGAAGATTAGTCTTAAGGGCTTGTCTACACTGGAAATGGACTGGTATACTGAAATAATGATACTGCAAGAGCTTGGCTGGTCCATTTCCTGATACAGATGACACCTTGGCAAGGCAAAGAAATCCTTAGGAGACAGGGAAAGCACAAAGCTGGTTGGGCTTACCCATCAGGCTAAAAACTGTGGCTTATCTCAGAGCTTAGTCTGAAGATGGCTTTCAGCCCTGCTTGCTGGGGAAGACCAAGGAAAAACAGCTCCTGGCAGATGAAGAGATCAGCTGGGAACCTGGGCTCCTTCTGGTGCTGAACACGGAGACAGGAGCTGCACACTGCCCGGGAATGCCAAGTGTCCACCTCCTGTGATTCACACCTCCTCTGCTGTCCTTCCATCCCAAGGGACAAAGAGCAATTGTTTAACTTAACGACTTAGCAGTAGAAGAGGATGGATGTTTGAATTGACATTTGATCAGCACAATCAGGGAGGGTTTGGTGGAAGAAAACTGGTTAACACCAGCCTTCCAACCCCGGGAGGGCAAGATCAAGAGTGGATAGACATTTTGAGCTCCTCACCAGCAAACCACACCTGAGCTGGTGTGCCAAAGGGTTCTTGTTGCTGTGAAATTACATGGCAGCTTGATTTTACACTGAAGGCATTGAAACCCGTGAGTAACTGGCTATGAAGGCAATTAATCACTCAGTGCATTAATCCCAGGGACAATTAAGTAGGTAGGCAAACCAATTAATTTGTTGGAGTCCCTATGATTTTTCTAGTACGCCATGGGCTCTCGCACTGGAAATTCCCATTTGCAGCTTGAAAGTTGTCAAGAGGGGAAACAGATATCACTGTAGCTCTGGACTTTCTCACCTGGAAGGCACAAGAAACACTTTGAAATTAGGGAATAAAAACTTCAGAGGGCTTCTATGAAATGATTAAAAGGGAAACAGTTAAACATGTGAGCCCAGCTCTAAAGCTGACGTTTAAGTTAGAAGAATGTGAAGAATGACAATTTAAGAACATACTGAGATGAATGAGAAGGTCCAAACCTCTTGGAGCTATTGCTCCAGGCTCTCTGCAGACTCAGAAGTACCTTCATCAGCTGTGTTTGAGGCACATTTATCAGAATTTAATTTGCGGTCACAATGACTAGAAACATGTTATACAACATGCACACTTGGACCTTGGAGAACAACCGAGCACCAGGGAGAAGCTTCCACAGGCAACAGCAGCAAAAAAACCCACTGAGAACAGGACAGGCAAGCAGCAACAAGTATGATAATCCAGTCTAGAGACAGGGAGCAATTTTCAGTGCACACTCAACTGAACTGGAGCCAAGTGGCTGCAGAATGTACCTGACTATATCCCCTGCATATGTAATTCACCTATTTTTCCTTCTGAAGAGCTGCAAACTTGATATTGCCGTCACCTTTTCCATCCAAAACATGACGCCTTAGTGCTTTCCATGAAGCCACATAATTTCTTTGTGGCTGTTCTGAAAAACTTTTCTTTTTCTTTGAAAAACTTTGTGCATTTCCTAATACCCACTACGTCCCTTTCAATCTGTCCCAGATACCATCACTAAGCATCAACAAGTGATTCCAGCCACATCTCAGCCTTCTCCTGAATCCTCTTCTCTGGGTACTACTGCAATCAATCAAATTTGAAACTTTCTTTTTCTTTTCCCTTTTTTGACTCTCCCTTCCCTTCCCTTCCCATGTATAAACTTTTCAAGACCCAGAGCAGAAATCACTCTCACAACAACATAACTAACATATCTGCTAAATCTCTGCTCAATTATATCACTTCTCATTACATTCCATGTCAAGTTTTGATGCTCGGCATGTTTTACTATTAGAATAATAAGTACCAGCTTGATTGCAGCTATATCTTTTGAAAGACTACACCGAAAGGAGTACCACCCACTTGCAGTTGTCAGATTTTCAGATAAATTAGTTCATTACTGAGGAAATGATGGCTTTTTTTTTTTCTGCCATCTTCTTTTGAAATTAATTCAAATATTAATATATTGATTGGACAGGTGGCATTTACATAGAGACTGATATGTATAAATAATTGTTACCTTTCTGAAGACAGAATGGGACTCTGAAATATTTTTGCAATTATAGGTGAGGATTTTTTTTCTAAGTGTGCTGGTACTATTTATGGACTTTCTTTTGTGTTCTTTTCTGCATCTTTCTTTTGTCCTACCTTCTCCCTATTAATGGGATCCACCCAGTCACCTCAAAAGCCTGGGTTTCCATAAAAGAGCTGGAAAATCCTGATATTTTTTGTGCTGGAAAAAGGGAAGCAAAATGTACTCAGCTGTTTCCATATGTTAGTGTAAAAAAAAACATTACTATGTGCAGCCACAAGACAGGTAAGGATGTCCATAAGTTATGAAAGATATTTGAAATTTCGGGTTTTTTTTTAGTTTGTTGTGGTTTTTTGTTGTTGTTTTGGTTTTTTTGTTTGTTTTTTGTTTTGTTTTTGTTTTTGTTTTTAATGTGCCATGTAGCACCAGTCTCCTTAAATATGAGGTCACATTTCATGACAACAAGATTGGCTATCCCTGACTAGATCAGTCTGCAGTGTAATCACTGGAAATATGAGCTCACATCACAAATGGTGCATCTCCAATTATTCTAGAGAACACAACATCTGTGAAGATAAAAACTGGAAAAAATGCCTTCTACATAATTGTCACAATATGAGTATAGGTGAGAGGTTGCAGAAGAATGGCTCCTTTGAAATACAGCATATTAAATTAAATTAATGCAGAGAGAAACTCAGCAAAAGTGTGGTTTAAAATAAAGGAGGTCAGGGTGGGCATTAGGAGACAATAATTCTGGAGGGATCAGAAAGGGGAGCAGAAAAGAAATGTAATTCTTAAAACAGACTAAGGCATTATGAGCTATCACTGTATCATAGATAAAACACCAATGGAAAGAAACACATAATTTCAATACATAACATCTACAAGAAAAAAGAGAAATCTCTAAATTACTGAAAGAAATTGGTAAAGATTATTAACCCAATTAGATGCAAGAATGAGCCAAGCAGAAGGTTTAAATTAGCAGTTTATCCACTGGAGTCAATGAAGCCAGCCAAATTGCATCAGCTGAGGATTTGGCTGATAATTTGGAGATGTGGAATAGGGAAAAAAAAAATTAGAAGTGCCATAAATACGTGGGATTAGAGAAAATTCTATGTTTTAACAGAGCCAGCAAAAGGATGAGGAAGACCTTGATTTTGCGCTGGCCATAGATTCAAAATCCTGAGCAAAATCTTCAGAGGGATTTTGTCAAAACCTCCCCAGAGCAGCAGCAGCAGTGACAAGCTCAGAGAGAGGAAAGGTGTGCCCAAAACAAATGACATTATTAGAAGAATAGAGCTTTGGCAGGCACTTCAGCAATGTTCCACTTTCTGCAGTGTGCATCCCTCTGCTCCCAGGGAAAATGAACTGGAATTGACCCACGGGCACCACTGGGACTTCAGAAAAGCTGATGAAGAAACAACTTCATTAGGAAATAAACTATAAACCGAAGCATTTCAAAAAGTAGAAGATAAAATACATTGTTTCCTTTTTATATCTTCAAAGGCACGCAAGATGGGAAATCAACTACGCCTGAAATCCTTCCACAGGCAACGAAAATACCTGCTGGAGTTGCTTCAAAAGAAGAAACTTGGGCTAACTTTGTAATGTATCAATAAAAATGTCATCAAACTGCATATACCAGACAGATTATTCTGTGGTAGCAGGTACTTCCCTACAAAGCCAGAGGTGGCCTTGATCAATTTTATGGTGTGTCTAGAAAAATTAGGTATCAGGAAAAGGGGCTAGGAAGGGGAGCTCAAGCCTTTTGGAGGCTGTATATTATACAGGTTGGTTAGAACACACAGAATAAAAATTATTGGCTAGTATTTGAGAGCTTAAGTTTCAAAAATACTGAGGTGTTAGAGAGACATATAGAGAGATTCAAGGGTTGTATTTAGGTCTTGGGAAAAAAAAAAAAAAAAGAAAATGCTTATCTCAAGGGTATACAAGCAAAAATAGATTTGTATTGAACTGCATACATCTAGTAAAATACACGAGGAGGGGGGCACACTCTGAAAAATGACCAGTAAATATAGCCAGAAACTATTTGTATCTAACCCATAAATTCAAAATCATTTCACAAATCACTCAGTACCTCTCTCCTCTGAAGACAAAATCAAAATGTTTCTCTCCTGAAGTCCTCTTAGCAGTGAGCATAATGTAATATTGGGATACCATATCCCAACCAGCAAACTGTTGTCATCGTCCAAAGGTCAGATGATGTAAAATGACTGCAGTTTCAATCTCATTGACTCCATCTAAGGTAAATGAAATCCAGCTGTGTCTTTTGAAGGACTGAATTTCATAAAACTTAATTTGCACCTACAGCAAAGAATATTTTGCTTCTAAAGATTCCAAAAATGAAAAAAAGTTAATTTGACTAAGCTTCATGGTCACCACTTTTTAGCAGTAAGTGAAGTCAGGACGTGCCTTTAGTTGCTTAGAAATCCTTGTTATGGTAATTGCAGATTTTTTTGCAAGTTTGTTGCTTGTATTCAAGTGGTGGATAAAACATCCTTTTGACTAGACTGCATTCTATTATTTTATTAAACCAAACTTATCATTGAAGAGTGGATGCATGCCGACAAATTACTTAATGAAGATCTAGGGCCATTTGTGGTTCATGTTTTAGTGACTAACGGATGTGTTTAGTTTGGTTCCAACCCAGTTAATTTTAACACTGGAGGAATTATTTTTCATTAACTCAGTTGCAAGTTTCACTGGTCTCTAAATGCAAGTTTTTTCTGCTGCCTGCACTTTCAGACATGTTCTGAGGCTGGGGAAGTGTGACCTGTGGCACCCACCAAACCCACCTTGCGGTCTACCACAGCCTGCCAACGCCACACATCCATTATTCCTGTCTCACACCTCAACTGAAAGGTTTTGGAGAAGGACTGGTTCTCTTTGCAAAGTGATTTCTTGAGCCCTGGTCCTAGTGAAGAGTTTCTGAGGAACACTGGGGGCAGGTATAAAAACCCAACTGTGAGTATACTCGAGCATTTTGACTGCTAAAGATTCAGCTCCCCTAAGGGAGCAAAACCTCTATTTCTAATAATTGCCACTTATGCATCTATCAGAGAAGGAAGTGACTTCCAATACCCAGCATGGTCCTCACCAGTGCACTTCTCTTAAGCATTCTCAGCAACATAAAAACACATCTTTCTATGGGTTTTCAACATGTGTACTACATTCTAGGGTGTGCTTGCAGACAAAGTGATCTCACCGTGAAGAGCTCGCTCTTGGAGATCCCAGTCTGAGTTCTGCCAGGTTAGAAGAAAAGCATTTCAAATTTAGTTAAAAGTTTTATGTTTTAATAGGAGAATTTACTGAAGAGTCCTTAAGAGCCTGGATTTGCACTATTTACACGTAAACCTTTTTGAATACACTGCCATCTACAAGAGTACTTGCTTAAAGAAAATTTTCTTGATGAGATGATGTCCCTTGTCTTTCATAGATCAGAGCAAGACTTCAGCACTTCCAGACAACTAGCTTCTCCTCAAAGTCCTCTCCCAATAAGGAAAGTCTTAGAGGTTAAAAAAATATGAGAGTTACCAGAGTAAAAGTCAGATCAGCACATTACTAATCTTTTTTAGACAGGAAAGTGAAATTCTCTCAAGAGCTGGAGAACATAATATTCTACAGACAGACTGATACAATACTCACCTCTTGCATAAGGATTCTGAAGCCTAGCTCTGGTAGGATAAAACAACTGTGAAGGAGAGGAGAATAAATACAAGTTCATACAAACTTATTGTAGGAAAAGGAAGAAGAAATCTGGGAAGGAAAAAAGAGAAGCCTCTTCCAGGTCTGTGAGTGGACATTGACAACAGTGCTTCACTGCTGACTAGGTGCAAAGATTGTGCTTTCAGTGTCTTATTTTCCACCTTGCTTTCCTGATGTCTCCTGCTCACTAAGGCTGTGTTCACTGTCCATGCTAAATTTACCAGTTTGCCATCCTGAGAAGCAAATTAGACCCCGTGGAGAAATAGCTTTGGCTGGGGGGAATGGGCTAGGAGGAAAGGAAATTCAGAATAGCATCATCTTGGTCTTTCCACATCTGTCTTCTCTCCCCTCTGCCTGTGGTCTTGCTGCCCTGGGGCTCACTGTGCTGCCTTCATGGGCTGCAGGAACAGGACACAGCTATGGCCATGCAAACCTGACTCATTGCAGCCAGCCCCAGATTTAGGGACGAAATGCTTGGGATCGAGCTCAGGCTGGTCAGATTACCTGCGTGAGGAAAGACGCAGTCAATCCTAGAGGCTGGAAAGATGTTTGTGTTTGGTTTTTTGTTGAAAAACCAACGGTTGTCTGGTTGATTTGGGGGTTTTTGTGGTTTTTTTCCCCTCACCCCTCGCTTTTCGTTCCCCTGGCTCCATGGTGGAACATGGACCAGACAAATGAGCGAAGGCTTCATTTCTTTTATTTCGAACCAAGATCATCCTTTCTACTGTGGCTTCAAACCAACACGGCGGTGGGACACCACCTTTGTTGGGAAGGCAGAAAGAAGCCGAAATTCTCCTCCACCTTCCCACCCGCGGGTGGGGAGCGGGGATGCCGTGGGCTCCATCCCGGAGGAATCCCGGCCATCCCGGCCACTGCCCGACGTCCCAAACGCCAGCACCCAGAGAGGAGCAAACTATCTTCATGGCCCTTAATGGGACACTTAACCCGCCGGGCTAATTAAGACCAGGGGGCTGCCAGCAAGATTAACCTCTTCATTGCCGGGCACGGCACCGGGGCGAGCCAGGAGTGTCCCCCCGCATTCCCAGCACCCGCGGAGGGTCCTGCCCCCCCCGGGCTCGCCCCCCTCCTCTCGGTAGCCACAAATGCCCTTTCCTGAGCCAAACCAGCGGTCCGAGGGCTCGGGGGGTCTCCGGGGAGGCTCCCCCATCCTCTTTCTCCTGGTGTTCGCTTCTCCAGAGCCCGGCGTGTCCACCTCGCTGCGGGCTGTCCCCGGCGGCGCTCGGAGCGCCCTGGGGATGGCAGCAGGGCTGCGGGGAGGAAGTTATGGACCACCGGAGCCTTGGGGAGAAGCCCCCCGCCCCGTGGCCCCCAGCGCTGCCCCACGGAGCCGCGGTTCCTGCGGCCGCCCCCAGCTCCTGCCGCCGGAGCCCCCCGCCATCCCCCCGGGGCTCGGGGGGCTCCTCCGGCACCGGCGAGGGATGGACTCCCCCTCCCCCCCGCCCAAGGACCGGGGGGATAGGGCGGGAAAACACTTCCAGACTATCTCCATGAAGATCCAGTTTCTTTCTTTCTGGTCAGAAGCAACGTGTTTTGTGGGTTGCTCTTTCTTTCTCGCTCTCTTTTAATTTATTTTTGGTTATTTTAGGTTTGGTGGGTTTTTTTTTTTTAATTCCCCCTTTTGTTTTTGTTTGTTTGTTTGCTTGGTTCTTAAATTTAAAATGCTGAAAGACAAAGAGGTGAATTATCTGTCTCGGCGTTGATGGTACGTCAAAGATTGCAAAGCCCAGGCGCTCTGTTCCTGCGATTGGGGATGATTTATAGAAAATTGCAGGCAGAACACATGCACATTCTGGCAGCCGTAAAGACAGTCCCTCCCTTTTCCTTAATGTTCTTTTATCAGCTTCTTAGGAGGTGTCCGCTCCGTTTGTCTGCATGAAACCAGGAGTCTTAGTAGGAATCATCAGTTTTGGTGTTTTTTCCCCTTTTCCTTGAGAAGGATTCTCTAAATCCAACAGTGCTCCTTCTGCACAGATATTATCCTTCCTCCCATTCCTCACAGCACTTGTTTGGGGTGGAGGGGGGGGAGCGGAAAGAGGGGAGAGGAGGAGGAGGAGGAGGGAGAAGATCTTTCTCCTGTTTAGTCATTAACTTGCACGGCTCAAAGAAAAAGAAGATTTTATGGGAGAGATCCTGCATGTGTGCTTTGTACTCACAGCATTCTTGCGGATGGGAAGATCGGAGGATGCATGGGTTTAATATCTGACCACTACCTGGGCGACCGATTTTTATTATTTTATTTTATTGATATGGTTAGTATTCCTGCGCTTGGTCTTCAGCTGAGCTGAGACAGACAATGAAGTTCTAACACCACTGACTTCTCCCAGAGTCAGTAAAACCTGAACTCAAAAAATTTCCAGGAGATCACCTCAGGTTCCCCGCTCACGTGTAAACTTCCTCGGAGCAGGGGAGGATCTCCCCCTCCACCCGAACCGGAGCTCCGTGGTTCTAGTCTCTCTTCCAGCCATGCAAAACTGCAGAGCTGGAGAGCTGGAGAAACCCCAGTGATGTTCCAATACCAGTCATGCCCTTGTGCTCAAATTGATTTTGCCTCACTCCCGCGTATTGATTTACTGAGTCTGCACGTAAACCCTAATTCCTCCCGCCCCTCCACCCCCATCCCCCTTTCCTCGCTAGACATAACCCCAGAAAGAATCTGACCTGGTGCTGTGGAAAGACTGGAGGGGAGGAGGAGGAGGGGGGGGGGGGTTGCGCTGAGGTGGGGGTGTCGAGCAAAAA
Source organism: Pyrgilauda ruficollis (assembly GCF_017590135.1). Lineage (NCBI taxonomy): Eukaryota > Metazoa > Chordata > Aves > Passeriformes > Passeridae > Pyrgilauda > Pyrgilauda ruficollis. The sequence goes on along the minus strand of NW_024516985.1, from coordinate 672,166 downwards.
GAAGTAGCTCAGGACAATGCTTAATAGAAACGAGACTAAATAAAAATGCAGGCTACAGCCGCTTTGTCTTTGTCTGCTTGCCTTCATCACCCAGATACCTTTCTTTGTGAGCCTTGATCATTAGTTTCCACGGTTTTAAATAATCAGTCACAAAGGGGCAGACAACTAGGTGTTGGGAGGCATAAAAGTTGTTTTAAGTGGAATTATTTATTTTATTTTGCGGCCAAAAAAAAAAATGTTTCACCAATGTAGAAGTGATTTTGGTGATAGTAATGCAAGCTCTCTTTTCTCCCAAACGCTTGTGAGAAATAAAAAACCTGGAGATGACTGTCTTTATTTCCAGGAGTAGACTTCAAAATACGTGCCAGAAATGGACAATTTGACTGTCCTTTCTCCACATCAAATGCGAGCTGGAAGGGGGATTAAAAACCAACCACGTGGTAGATCTGGTTTTATACTTTGCAACCTCCAGCTCCATTTATGTTCTTTACCCTGCTCAGGGAAGATTAGCCTCTAGATGGATGTGTCTGAGGGATCACCTCGGGGGCAGATCTGCATGCAGAAACCGGTTTTTGTCATGGCTGGAAGAGAGCTATGACCCAGCAGAGCGCTCCATCCCAGCGGCTCCCCCAGCATCGCAGGAGCTGCTGAGCGCTCCTGCACAGGAAGCTTTGTGAAGGCAACAGCTTGGAAGGGGAAGATCTTCAGATCTTTCCCCCTTCTTCTCCTCCTCCCTGGCCTGTGAGTGATTCAGTGTCCCAAACCTTAACTTTTTGTTACCACCTTCCTCCTCTTAATCTCCTTCATCTTCAACACCTCCTCCTCTATCACTACCATCTTCTCCTCCATCTGTCTGCCTGCTGGATCTCTCTCGCTTGCTTGCTTTCCCCCCTCCTCTTCCACCTCCCTCCTCTTTCTTCTTGCCTTTTCCTCCTCTCTTTTCTTCTCTTTTCTTTCTCTTTTTCCTCCTCTTCCCCTACACGTTGTTGTTGTTGTTAGAAAGGATTCTTGCACCCCCTGGTGCTCTTGCGTTTTGTGTGGTAGGAGAGGAGATTGTCTTCTTTCTCTCTCTCCCTCTGGTTGCTCATTATTCAGAGAGAGACACAGAGGGTGAGAGAGAGAGAGAGAGAGAGACGGATATCTCAGGTCATCTGCAGCTGCAGCAAACCAGTGAAGGAGAGAGAGAGAGAGGGAGAGGGAGAGAGAGAGAGGGGGGGAAAAGCAGGGAAAGATGGCGATCCTCCATTGCTGAGACCTGGCAAGGAGCACATGAGACTCACAAAACAACTTCCACAACAATAACAAGAAGAGCTAGGCAGAGAGGAAGAGGAGAGGAGAGGAGGCAGCAGCAAGAGCAGCAGTGCCGGGACGCTCCTGTAAGTTCTTGCAATTAAAACCCATCTCTGGTTTGGCATTGGAGAGATCATCTCTCGTTTTTGTGTGTGTGTGTGTGTGTGTCTCTGTTGTGTGTGTGTCTGTGCGCGTGTTATTTTGTTTGGTCTTTTATGTCTGTCTTTCTTTCCACCACCTTCCTCTGAAATCCATTCATTCGGTCAACGGAGGAAGGAGGAAGAAAGAAAGGAAGAAAAAAAAAAGAGAGAGAGAAGAGAGGGGAGCGAGAGCGGGGTGTTTTGTTTGAGAGAGAAGTCTCTTGCATGGAGGAGGAGAAGAGGAGGAGGTGCTGGTGGTGGTGGGGGGGAAATATGGGGAGATAAGTGAGATACCAGCCGAGCTTTCGGGGTGGGGGGTGCCTGAGAGGCTATGTGTGTGTGTGTGCGAGGTCTGGATGGTGCTGTGCGTGTGGACTTGGATCAGAGACGGGAGACACACGGAGGAGAGAAAAGCTCCGTGCTGGCACGACCCAGGCAATCGGGTGACCTCTTTCTTCCTTCCTTCCTTCCTTCTTTCCTTCCTTCCTTCTTTCCTTCCTTCCTTCTTTTCTTTCTTTCTTTCTTTCTTTCTTTCTTTCTTTCTTTCTTTCTTTCTTTCTTTCTTTCTTTCTTTCTTTCTTTCTTTCTTTCTTTTCTCTCTTTCTTTCTTTTCTCTCTTTCTCTCCTTCTCTCTCTCTTTCTTTCCTTCTTTCTCTCCTTCTTGCTTTCTTTCTTCCTTTCTCCCAGCCACTCTCCCCCTCCTCCTCTTTCTCCTCGTCCCCTCTCGCTGCCCTCCTCGCCGCTGGCGAGGCTGGTCCCTCACACCCCGGCCGTGGTGCCCCCACCGCGGCTCTCCTGGAGTTGGGATGCGGGGGTCCCCGGCGGCGTCGGGGCTGGGGGGGGCTGGTGGTGCCCGCAGGAGGTGGCTTGGAGGAGGACAGCGTTCAGCTGGAGAGCAGGAGCCATTACACACGCTTGTGCTCTCCTCTGAGAGAAAGGAGAGCGAGAAGGGAAGAAAGGAAGGGGAAGGAGCCCACTTCTACTTGCTCAGTTCCCCGATGTCCCTACCTTTAAACCAGGCAAGGGAGAAGGCGCCTTCTCCCCTGCCCCTTTCTCAACCCACCCGGAGCAGGTTTCTCCCTATCTCTCCCCCTCTTTCCCTTTCTTTATCTCCCTGTCCTCCATTTGCAAGCTGTCTGCTTTGGTTCCAGTCCAGGCTCCACAACACAAAGCTTCTCCTCGCTCTCGCTCACATGCACACACACAGAGTCCACAGGCTCTTTATGTCTTCTGGAGTAACCTTCTCCTTCCCCCCCCCGTGCCCCCCGGCTCCCCTCAGCATTGTGGTTTCTCTTCTCCTCACACAGAGATCCTCCTGGAGCTTCATGTAGTTGTGATCTGATAGGATTCCTCCCCCCCTTCCCTTCACCTCCCTCTTTTTTTGGGGGAGAAAAAGGCAAAAAGTTTCATTTGTTTCTCTGGTGTTTGGAAGGGGAGAGACCTCCAAGTTTTGAGTGCTTTCCGCTCCTGCTTTTGTGTGTGCGTCTGTGGGGGTCTGTTTGTCTCATGAAGCTGCTTGCATGTCTAAGAGGAAGTGACTAGTTTGGCAGAGAGCTGTGATCTGAGTCAGGTAAGCCATGTCATGTTCTCTAGCTCCACCAGAAAATGGAGGAGAGAGAGAGTAGACAAAGCTGAGATGGGAAGTGCTCCTAACATTGTGGATGTCTCTCCATGTTTTGAGGCTTTGCTGGAGCAGGAGCTGGCTTAATCATGATTTTTTCCCCCTAAGGTTTTTTCCCCTTCAGATTTTTCAATGCACAACATTGTGATGGGTCTTCTCGCTGTCTTCATGCTATCAGGAAATGAGGATTGGAGGAAATTGCTCAGATTCTCCTTCACACAGAGAAACACATCCTCAGGCTTTTTTTCTCTGATGCTTTCATGCGGAGGTCACCTTTCTAGATATTTTTCTTTGGTTAAAGACCACAGGATTGTGGAGGTTGATCAGTTGGCCAAGTAAATAGTGTATATAAGCATATATTTTTAGATTTCTGAAAGCATTTGGAGGTAAGTGCGTGCAGCTTGAGGCTGCTCAGGTTCTTCCAGAGGGTATCATGAAGTGTCTCTTTTTTTTCCTACATGATGATGCCTAATTTTTGGGATTTTTAACATCTCATTTTCAAGAGCATTCCTTCTTTTGGATGTGTTTTAAATTAAGATGGAATATTTCTCCCCACTCACTAGGTTGCATTAAAGTGATACTGGCAAGCTTTTAGTAGGTTCCTCAGAGCATCATAACATACATAATTTCTCCTGGAAAAAGCAAAACAGTTTTCACAGCTGTCTTTTTTGGTGTCATAAAATACTGTTTTTTCCTGAAAACTTACGGCAACATTCTTACTGTGATTTTAATGTCATTATGGAAACCTGAGATCTTTAAAGCGAGATAGCAGTTGAGCAGGAATTCGTGTGCTTTGTTTTTAACCCACCTTTTAATCTGAAGCGATTTTGAGTAGACCCAAAGCAGGCCTCGGGTCATTTCCCACCCACTGAAATCTGCACATCGGCTGCACAGTAGATGCAGTTCCTCAAAAAGTTCAAAATACATCCTGGAATGCATCAGGGGGATACTGGGGTGCGGTGCTGCTGAGCTTGGAGGCACAGCTCCATGGAAGGGTGTCAGTGATGTCCATGCATTGATTATTCTGAGGCGTTTAAGAACAAATAAGGGAAGATGTTAAGAGGCAGGATGGGGGACCAGTGAATCTGAATCAGAACACCCTCCCAGATGTGCAAAAAACCAGAAAGATTTGAGGATTGCAGTGACGGGTGATGAACTTGAGATCCGTCTTAGAGGTTAAAAATCAATGCTCTTGTTTTGTTTTTGCTGTGGAAGAAATGTTTTAATGTGTGATCTAATATACCTCGGAAGGATATTATTGCTTTATCAACTGTGCATTTCTTAAGTTCTGGTTGCTGATGTGTCACCCAAATTATTGAGATTCTCTGGTTGTCGCCATCTTTCAGAAGAAGGCCAAGGAACATACCATTTCAGGTATGTTTAGTCTTATATTTTGACAAAAAGAGAGGCTAACTGCTTTTGGTTTTGGGGTTTTGTTTGTTTGTTTGTTTTTGCTGTTGTTGTGGTGTTTTGGTTTTTGTTTCCCCCCTTGAGGTGATGGATTTTTCAGACCTCTGCACAGGTCTAAGTCGGCCGTTGAAGAAAAATTGAAAAATTGCCCACTGACCTTTGCTTATTTGGGTCAGATCCCAAATATCCCTCCCCTATATGGACCTTATGCAGAGTGCTTGTGGTTCAGAGCTGTGAATCTCCTCTTACTTCTGGGGAGGTCAGCCCAGTGCTGGCACTACAGGGTGCCCTGCAGATACCTGCCCTTGAACGTGGCATGTGCAGTCCAAGAACAGCTCTGAGATTTAAGATCAGGATCTTTTTGGGAGGGCTTCTTAACGCCCTAGAAAACCAAACCACATTGCAGTAGTTTTAATGGGGTTTTTTTGTTGGTTTTTTGTTGGTTTTTTTTTTTTTTTTTTTTTTTTTTTTTTTTTTTTTTTCTGGGTTTCCTCACTGTGAGACTGAAACCTCTTCAGAAAATTAAGTTCTTGTTGATGGTGGTTCTTGCTGTGGTTCTGCCCAGACAAACTGAAGTTCGCCTTGCTGTTAAAATTCTAGCTGAAGAACTTTTATAAAAAAAACCCAAAAAACAAAACCCAAAACGACAAAAAAAAAAAACTCCCAAACAAACAAAAACCCCAAAACCCATTGGTTTTTAAAGGAGCTCCAGAAAGATGATCTTAATTCATGCCATGGTGGTGTCATGACTGTTTCTCCTAATCAGGCATAAATTTCTTCATTCAGACAATGGCTTTCAATTGCTTTTGGTTTGGGGCACACAGAATCTTTTACTGGTCCAATCTCTAATAGAAAGAGTAAGCATTGGTAACTTATTCTCCAGTATTTAAATATGCTTTTCTTAATCACTTTTCTCACACCTACTAGACATAGCCTATGAACCACTGCTTTAAACATATTTAAAGAATTATTTGATTTCATTTTACATTTTCACTAGCCTCACACCAGGTTATGTTGTTGAGAAACTTAAGATGTCATGTCTACAATTTCCTTCCATAATTAAAAATACTATTTTATTGCAAGAAGAAAACTAAAAATACAATAATGTGTATGCTTGGAGTGTGAAGAATATAAGTACATAATGGGGTGCTGGAAAGGGAAAGCAAGGCAACTGCAAGTGGAAATGGAAAAAAAATACGATCATTCCAATCCAGTGACCTTTATAACAAAATTCGTTAGCATTGTGCACTTTGACTTAAAAGAGGAATTGACTTCTATGAAGACCGATAAAAGGATGATTAAAAAGAGAGTTGACAAGTAGATGACTATTGTTCAACATAGATGCCTGGACATCTGGCAGATGTTCCTCTGGGCCCCAAGGAATGGGCAAGTTTAATTTTAGCCTTAAAAAGGAAATGGGAAGAACTTAAGTCTTATAATAGTACAACTTACAGTTTGAGGAAGATTACTTCAGAAGAGCTCAAAAGATCTCTCTTGAAATCTGGAACTCCCAGAAACCCAGTGTGAATTAGCATTTCCTATTGGGTTTTCCCGTTATTCCAAACAACATGTGTGGAGTTACAATATAAATTGAGACTACCTCAGTTTACTGTAACACTTTCTCTGTGTGGTGTTGTGGATAATTTCCTTAAACGGGCAGAACAACACTGCTTTGAAGTAAGAAACTCCATAAAAAGGACTTGAAAGTGTGAAACTGGTGAATAGCTGTGTATTACTCATTAACTAATATTGTCCCGTGTTGAAGCTTTCACCAGGCAAACCTAGGGACAAATGCAAAAGTCCCCAGTGAAATAGGAATTGAAAGAAGCTGCTGATGGAGGAATGAGGTCCTATTTTCCACAGATCAGAAAAGGTCTACAAAGGCCAAGATGTCTTGTGTTGTTTTGTGTATTTTGTTTCCTTATATTTTGCTACACTTCCAGTCTATCATAGAAGAAAAATAATGGAAATTCTCCTTTAGCATCATGTATTTCTCTTATTTTGACTCTTAGCAGATATTTTTATACCTTGAAGTAGAAGGTTTTACATTTTACGAACTTGTTCTGGATGGATATGATCTGCTACCAGTACCAGAACTGTATGGTTTGCTTAACTTGCATACTTGATGTGTTCAAGTATGAACTTCTAATTGCTGGCTTCAGCAGAGATGTTGAACTTCATCAGTCCAAGTGCCTGCTTGCTTTTGCAATAGTTGCTTCACTCTAGGGTGCTAAACAATCAAGAAATCTCTGGGCCCACAGGAGGTGAGCAGGAGATCTGCTGAGCGTTAATTGAGGAGAGAATGAGAAATTCCATCTTACTCTTCAGAGAGTGAGAAGAATTTTTTGAGAGGGGGGGTGGAAAAAATAAAACGAGCATGATGAGAGTGAAGGTTGCTTAAACATCTGCTGACTTCTCAGAGAGAGGAACTCAAATTGTTTAATCAAGAGGTGGTGGAGAAGGTGGTGTGATGCAAGTCCTCAGCTGCTGGCAGAGACACAGTTAACATTGTACACGGTTGAACTTCAGCATGGCACTTCTCCAAATGAGTTGACTGTTGAAAATAAAATGTTCCAGAAGAACTGGGAGAACAGGAAAGAAGTTAAAATAGCATGGTTTGTATGCCAGTGCTGAAAGAAGAAAAAGGGGGAGGAAGGGAGATAGATCGACTTATGATAATTATCTTGTTGGTTGTAGCAAAAAAGAAAAAAAAAAAAAAAAAAAAAAAGGTCTTTGGTAGAAGTTTCCAAACTTAGGGGACCAGGTTTAATAGAAGTGGTCTTTATTTGCATCCATAGTTTTGGAAGTATTCTTCTGCTTTCAGCTTGTGTTTGGGAAGTTCAACACATAGGTAAATAGAAAGTCATGTGAGTTCTCTTGTTTTTGGGTTCTGTTCTGTTTTGTTCTTTCAATGTTAAAAACGTTAAAAATAATACTAAAGATCTAAAAAGTCTGCTCCTCATCTCTTGAGCTTTATTAAGCTGTGCCAGAGGTTGCAGCACAAATACATCTCTGAAGGAATTTGAGGAAGAGGAGGGAGTTTGAGATAAGGAAAGGGGAGCCATTGTGTGTGGTGTCCTACAGTTGAACACAGTCTTAAATACAATGTAATTTTTTTTCCTCTGGGCTCTTTTCACCTATCTGGGAGTTGAAGGTCTTGGTGCAGTTGCTTTGGTCAGCTTGAGGCAACATATGTTACTGCAGTAACTCAAAATATCCTGGGTTAATCACTACTTGGAGGAACTGTAAGCAGTATTTGGGAAAGAGCTTTCCCTCATCATTGGTTTTGACTGCTTTGTAGTAATTTCTGAGATACACTCGTTATCAGAAGATAACTCCCAGACCTAGCAGCGGTGCTATACATTGTGTTTTACCTTGATCAAAAGTCTCATCATTTTTGGCTGGTTTTTGTGGTCCATAATTACAATTATGGACCTCCACAGCTGCTGTCTAGGGGGAATACAGTGGGGTTTTGGCTTGGGCTAAAAGCAGCTTCTTAGGTAGAAGATGTTAAGATCCATCAGGAGAAGCAATTAATTAAGTTGAGTTTAGCTGGTAATTGAAAGAAGATGGAAATAGGAGACCTCAGGATGTTCAGGAGTTGTTCTTGAGTGGAGTCAAACACAGTCTCTTAAAGAATACTTGTTTAATAGTGTCAGCATAAAGAGCTGTAGGCACAGCATCAATGTCATGAGTGATTAGGAAGGACTTATTTAGAGCTTATTAGAGTAGCAATCATTGCAAGGCCAGTGTGTGTTGAGGACAAATAATTCTGGGAAAGCACTTGATTCTCTGGGTTACTTCTATTAGTTTTGAACCAGTTAAATTAAGAATTCAGTTCTTGATGTGTGTCACTTGTTACTTCCTGGTGGAAAATAAGACCTTCTAATTGGGATTATGTGTGAAGAAGCTAAGTGCTTGCATTATGTGACAGTGTTTTTCCTTCTCCTTCCAGTTCCAGGAATATGCAATTAATAACTTGAAGTCATTTAGATAATGGGTGCTCAGCAGCCCTGGATGTTGTATTTGCAGTACTTGTTACAGATGCAGGCTTTGTGCTGACCTGAAGATTAGGAAGTGGGATGTTCATCAGAGTGGCATTACAGTTGCTATTAAAAAGGTCTGGAAGGGGGCCTGAGAACCCCAGCTGCTGTCATGGTGTGGAGGAAGTCAGGCCTTCAAAGGATACAAGGATTGGAGCGTCAGGAAAAGTAAATGGTAGCATCAGCACAAGTAGAAAATAGGCAGAGCTGTTCAGCAAACAGAAAAAAAAGTAGGCTAAGGCATGCCATAATTATGTGCAGTGGAAAACTTGCTGCTAATAGAGCAGTGGCATGGGGTAGCGAGGCAGGAGGACGATTTTTCAAGACAAAACAAAGCAGACATTGCAGAGAATGATATAGGAAGACTGAGGATTCAGTGTGCTCGTGATAATGTGAAAGAGAAGACTTTGTTTTGAAAGATGCTAAAAATGGAATCTTCTGATGCACATGTGGTCAGTGTTTCCGTGGCCTGGCAGGACAATGGGGGCTTCTTTTGCATTGCTGGGATGAGCAAACCCTTCCCTTCCGCCTGCAGCTCTTAGGTTCAAACAGTGGCTTGGGATGGTATCAGTGGCTGTGGAAAGAAGGCATCACAGGATATTCCTTTTGGGAAGAAGATGGGTCATCCTGGGCTGGACTGTTGTCATGCAAATGCTTCAAAACACAATGGCCACTTATCACAGGGGCCAGGCAAGCACATTCCTCCCACACACTGTCCCCAGACCTCTCCAAAGAAAAGAGCAGAATGGGGGGAATGTAACACTTGGAACCTGTGCTCCAGCGCACAAAACTTTCTTGAATTTCTCTTATTTTTTTCTCTTAAATTTCTTAAAATTTTCTCCCCCTATTTGTCAAGTGAACACCAAAGCTAAGGGAGAGACCACTTGTGCTGGAAGATTTTGGTCCAACGTGATGGTGATGCGGGGGGTGGTTCATTTATCTTCTAATGACTGAGTTGCTGGAGAACTTGATTGAGTGTGTAGCTGGGAGAGGATTATTAATAAAGGCCTTGCTGTGGTCCAAAAGTCAGAATTCAGCTGGCTGATGATGCTGAAAATGGTTGGGGATTTTTTAGTTTGGGTTTTTTTTTGTTCGGTTAGTTTTTATTTTGGTTTTGGGGTTTGTTTGTTTGTTTGTTTGTTTGGTGGGCTTTTTTTTTTTTTTTTGTTTTATTGGATTTGGTTTTGGTTTTGTTTTTGTTTTTCATTTCTGCCTCTCTCTTGTTGCTATTAAATGGACAGCTGAAATAGATCCTGGGTCAGAAATTTAGAGGGATTGGTGAAGGTGGTTTATGTCACTGGTGATTGTTTAACAACTTATTTGTAATTTCCTCTTTTTTTTCTATTTAAATTTTAAATTTTCATGATTTATTAAACAAAGTGAGAATTGCAGTCTGGGCTAAACTTGGAATAGCTTGAGGAGTGCTGGTCTTGAGGGCAATGCAGTGAGTATTCATCTCTAGTTGAGCAAACTGCTGCTGAAGAGAACTTAAGAGGCCCATGGATATTTATTTATTTTAACTCAGTCTTGGATTCTTCAATCCTACTCAGATTCAGCTAGATTTGTGGGCTTGTGGCTCTTTGTTAAAGGGTTTTTGGGTCTCTCTCACCAAAAAGAAAGAATTGCTGTCCAGGCCTTGAAATCTTGCCTTTTTTTGTTTTTTATTTTTTTTATTTGTTGAACCATCTATCCCTCTACCCAGTAAAATAGGCATAATTAGGATTTAACATGGAAATTACGACCCTGGTGCTGGATTCTGCTGCTGTGTGTGTTAAAACAAGCCAAGATAAGGAAAGAAAAGCCTCCTTTTGTGAGTGGTTCTGGTGTGTGAGACTGGAGCAGAGCTGCTCTTCTCTTGGCGAGCAGTTGAGAGATGAGATGTGGTTACCTGCCACCTTGTTTAGGTGTCACTGCTGTCATTCTGACTGAGCCTGTCTTCTCGAGTGTGTTGTTGCTTGTGGTGAGTATGGCTAAATATATTTATGTATACACAATACCTACTTAGTTGGTGATGCAGCAAAGTTTGGAAGGCAGTGGCCAACGGAGTCATCTTGTTTCCTTCTGTGTTGTGAGACAAGTGGCACTATGAAGACAAATAAATAAATAAAATGTCAATGTGAACAAATTTGGAATTATTTCTCTGTATTTGATTGGAAGCTGTGATTTTGCATTCCGATTTCTCCCCTGCCTTTTGTCTGCAGCTGGGTGGCTCGGGCTGCAGGATATGGGACCTCTGAAGCCTTGCTTCTATCATGCTCAGCTGAATAGCCTGACAAGTGTAAAAAATGTAGGAAATGGCTGATGGAAAATCGAGAGCAGCCAGACAGCTCTCAGCCTGTTAATTAGCTCCTTGACTGCTGAATTGTTCCTGCCCTGTCGTATGGCTGTGGCTTGCAGCCCTGCGAGAAAGGGTTTGGCTTCCTGGCCAGGAGCGTGCATCCCAAAAGTTGAATTAATGTAACTCGAAGTCAGTGTGGACAGGTTCCTTTTGGTCTAAATGACCTTTTATCTTTGCTGGGGGCGGGCAGTGGGGGGAAAGCATATCAGCTTTCAGCTGTGTCAGGTCATGCAGAGGCCAAGTTCTCTTGTCTGTGATCAGGCATATGGTGTGAAACAGCCCAGTGTGCAACAGCACCGGGCAGAGGAGCACTCCAGCAGCCCTTCTGTAGGTAAATGTGACCCAAGGCCATGTTCTGCCATGCAGGATGGGTGTGTTTAACCCTTCAGTGGCTCCTGGTTTCCATGATGGTGGGTTGGGAAGGAGCTGTTCTTGCTCAAGAGCGCGCGGGTTTCTCCTGCCGGAGCAGCCGTGCATGTGTGAGACCTGAAATCTCTGGCTCCAAGGGCATCACTGTATTACTCACTGGGGCTGCTGAGAGAGTGAGTCAGTGTGTTTGGGTCTTTGCATGAATAAATGAGTAAACCTGAATTATTTTAAAATGGTCAGATTGCAGAGGTGATAAAAAACTACAATGAACTTTCCGTTCCACGCCCTCCACCAATGTTCTGCTCTCCTTCCACCAAGGGGCAGGGGAGAAGACAAAGATTTTCAGTGTGTTGTTCTCCCAAGGAACCGCACAAAAAAACCCCCAAAAAAACCTGCTGAGGCTGTCGTGTAGTTAGAAAATGTCCTTCAGTCAGAAGTTGATTGGCAAGATGTCAGGCAGGTTGACCAAAGGTTGCACGAGTTGTGCTCCTGCAAAATGAACGTGGAATGGTTGTTGCCCTCCATGGTTCTTCAGTGCTTCCACAGGTTTACCAGTTGGTGTACAGGAATATAGTTTGCTTGCTGGTATTCTGGTCTTATCTCTGAAGATATTTATTTTAAGAATTCATGTCTACATAGGTTTGTTAATACTGTACTGTAATATCAGATGGGCTGCTGAGACCTCAAGGGAGTGAGGAATCTATTTTTAGTGTGTTTGAAGGGTAGATGATGTTTCAGGTTGTGGAATGACTTTCTAGGGGGCCTGTCACCATATACTGAAGTTTTGTATGTCATGGCAGTGGAGGCCAGTCATATGATGATGAGTTAGTAACTTAAATGGGACATTAAAAAAAAATCCTGCTCTTTGGGGAAATTTTAAAGATAGATGGAGCTGAAATGTCACACCGCCTATTCTCATGCTTTTTTCCTTGATGTGCTGAAGACATCTAATCCTCTTTACAGGTGAATTAAGCAGTCTGCTTATGAGCTGAAGGCAATACCTGCTGATCTGTTGACATCCAGATTGGAGGGTTATTCATGTCTCAGTAAGACTTTTAGTAATGGATGACCACAAGAACATTTTAGCTGCCCAGGTGATGTGAAGAAGGCGGTTTGTGATCTCCTTCCACATCAGAAGTTAGTCACGTAGGAAGTTGGACAGTAGCAGTGCCATCCTCTTTGAGTGTGTTTGACACCCCAGCCTGCAGAGGTTTGGAGTTTTGGGTTGAAAAGATCCATCAGACAAATGCATGTGTGCAGCAATCTGAGCAGTGAACCCAGTTGTGCTTTTGAAGCACTGCACTGTGGTGGCAGCCACGAAGATCAGATTTTAATGATTTATTATAGTTAGGTTTTACGTGGATTTGCTTCCTATTTCCTTTGGAAGACAGCAAAACTGCAACTTTTACAGGATTCCTCTTACATTCCTGGGATATTGTTCGGTGTGCAGGCATGTGCATTTTATTTATTTATTTTGTAACTGCTCACTGCCACTGTTAGGAATGTTAACAAAGGCTTTTTAATAGGTCAGACCTCACCACTGCTGCATTTTCATAGTTACCGTAGTGCCTTTGGTAGATAATAGATGGTGGGGAGCTAAAGCCCTTATGCTCTAAGAGCTCATTCATGTGAACAGTCGCTGTGCCCTGATTTTCTGAATTTTCACTGCAGCTCCTTGTGTGAGTAAACATTTGAAGATCAGATCCTTAGCTGATTGGAGTAATTCTCGTGGAGCTTTTCAGGGAGGCGTTTTGAAAATTACATCTTGAATTGAGGATGCCCTTAACTTTCAACAGCTTCCACCTACATACATGAGATGCTCATTTGTGGTTGCATGTGAGGGCATGGCTGTAGCAGATTTGCAAGATTCAGCGGAAGCATATGCATTAGATAATTCTTTCACTTTCGTTCGTGTGCTCCTTCTTTCGTTCTCACTCTTTGTATTTTGACAGCAGGAGCATGTATGTTATAAATACTCAACTTTGACTTCAATTAGTGCTGGCATGTCCCTGAAGTACTGTTTCATGTGACTTTGCAGATGTTCTAGTGAGAACATTCCTGTTGCTGTGTTGTCTGTGGATGATGTTCACGTGTTCTGGAGCCTCATCACTAACTGTGGTGGTTTTGGAAGGCATTTTCCCCCTCATTTTTTTCCTCTTAATTAAGGGATTGGCTTGAATAGATACAAACATGGTAATGGTTTGTTGAAGACAAGTGTTTTGGATCAGGAAAAATGCAACCTCTAGGTCCTTTTACAGTGGCAGAAGTGTGTACCTGTGTGTGTGTACATAATACAAGTTCCTATCCATGTGGCTCATGCTGCTGTGGTGGCTCATCTGGCAGATCATTTAAATATTTACTCCAAAAGAGCTTGTTCTCTGTTGGTGTGAAGCAGCATTTCCAGTTATTTTTAGGTCATTTTCATTTTAGCAACCCTGCTGGAGATAAACCAGATATGAGGGCTCCAGACCATCCCTGCCTTTTGGTAGAGATTAATAAAATAAAACTTCATGGTTTGATCCCAAGGGGAGAGAAGAGGCCATCTGGTTAACAGAAGGTTAGGCAAAGCAGTGCAGCTCTGAGGGTGCCATAAACCAACCCAGAATATCTGGTAGTGTGTCCAGTTGCTGCGTGTATTAAGCGTTGAAATGGTGCTCTGGGATCTGCAGAGCCAGCAGTTCTGCTACCACTGCTGTGACGCAGGAGATAATTCTGTTGGGCAAGCATCAGCATGGGGGTGGATCTACAGCACAGGATGTGTAATGTCAACATGAAGCATGGGAGCTGGCAGTAAGAAGGAAAGCAGCCATTTCATGCCAGCGCAGGAAGCCCAGATAGATTTTTTTTTTTTTTTTTCTTCTTCCCCTCCCCTCTGCATCTTGTCCTTTTGTGCTGCTTTCATACTTTGTATTAAACAATTACCTTCTGTTTTGTCATCTGGAAACTTCAGCCCAATAGGGTTTCATTTCTTCCTCTCTTCTTGAACCTGTGGGTTTTTTTCCTTGTTTTTGTTTTGTTTTGTTTTGTGTGTGTGCTTCTTTAAAAAAAAAAAAAAAAAAAAACATACAAAACAAATAGCAATGAAGCGCACTCCAAAGGCACCTCTGATGGATTATAAGAGGGGCTGGGGGAGGCTGAAGGGCTGAGCAGATCTGGAGAGAGAGAAGAGTTCAGTCATGTGCAATTCCTGAGCTTCAGATGAAGCTCCCTTGTAGATGCTGTTGGCTTTAGTGCAGACACAGTTTGTTCAAAAGCTGTAACCATTTGAGAACATTGAACTGCAGCTGGGCAATGCAGAAGGCATGAAATGCTGTGATACTGTGTAGACCTTGAAACTCTGTAATTACTAAGAAACTGGGAAAGCTACTGTAACTCTTCCTGCTTTCTTTTTACCAGAAATGCACTTTTAGAATGCCCTATTTGCCTAATATGTGACACTCTTCTGGTTTGGTTTTTATTTTTTGGGGTTTTTTTTTGGTGTTTTTTTTTTGTTTGTTTTTTTATTTTGTTTTTTTTTTAAGATCCAAATATTGTTACTAGTCTATCTAAATCTGCAGAAGAAAGATTTCTAAATAAGTTTTCTAAGCATTCAGTGGACTTAAAAAATCTGGTGGTACAGTTCTGTCAGCTCAATCACACACTTGACCAACTGGTTTAGGGTTTTTTTTCCACCCGTAACATTTGGAGATATCTTCCTGTAGCTGCAGCCTGGGAAACTCTGGGATACCAAAGCTTGCTCCTTGATGGGCACAGCAGAGCTGAACTTCATAATCAGAGCTCTCATGGTTTCCACTGCCTGTTCAGCAGGATCTTCAGATAATATACTACAGATCCCCTTGAATGAATCCTTGTCTTGGATGCCGTTCTGTGGCAGCCCTGCAAAAGCATGACTTTCTTCATGTGTTCCTAAGAACTGGAGTGGGAGTAGTCAGCCCACAGGTATGTTTTCCCAGTTGCAATTTGGTGATGGGAGGAGGGGATGCTTATAAAACATGGCTTGTGTGTGAGGACTGTTTGTTCTGTTCCGCAGTAACTCCATCCTTAAAAGTGCTCCACTGGCCCCGTTCAGATTTTTTGGTTGGAGCTGTGGGACTCTGGCATAGGGCACTTGAAAATAAATGGCACTGAGGAATTATATGAGACTTGAACATCATCTCTCAGGGCAGAACTCCTTCTTGGTTCCATAGATATGCCATGGTTTCATCATCAAAAGTGTTAAGGATGCAGGCAAATCAAAAGATTTTTTTAAAAATAAAGTCTGGGAACTCTGTTCTGTCTACCCATGTGATTTCCACTGCAGGTTGTACTTTGTAGTGGCTGGTAATTTTGAGCTTTTCCTGGTGGTGTTGGAACAGTTTTCAGAACATGCTGGAGGAATGTTCATCAGAAGTGCTTCTTCGTACACAAATGAACAATGCCACCAGATATTGTCTGCACATTTTCTCACAGACCATCTCTGCACTGCACAGAAAATGCATTGTCCTTGACTTTTTTCCTACTGAAAAAGGTGCTACTTGCTGAAGATAGTTTATTATAAATAACTACTAAGATGATAATCTCACCACAGCATGCTTGGCAGTCTTCCACTGAGTTAGCCTGTTTCAGCAAGGAGCTGTCGCTTAAGATACAAAGCAATCTGCAGGGACATATGATCACACACACTGACTGTTTTCTCAGTCATCATGGATGCCTTATCGTTTCCTGTGCCTGTAATTAGGAACTGGAATTATTATCTGGTGAACCAGCAGGATCCACCTCCAGAAAGATGGACCTGAGTTCCCACCTCACAAACATTTTGGTTGCAGAGAAGTTCTCAGTTGTGGAGGCTCTGGTAGAAGAATGTCTCTTAGACAAGGGCTTTTTGCCTTTTGTTTTTGTCAGAGGGATAGATGTGAATTACTGTGGAAACTCTTTATATCTATATATCTATAAGTCTATATCTATCTATTTATGTATATATGTATATATATCTCAAGATGGACTGCCTGTAGTAGTCATTCCTATTAGAAATCATGGAGAAATGCAAGGCTGCCCTTAGCAGTGGTGTAGAGGGTTTTTTTATTGTTGGTTTTGTTTGGGTAAATAATGACTTCAGGACCTCTGAGTGTTTTGTTTTGTAGGGATGCTGTCCAGAGGAAAGATTATGATAAAGACATAAGAGATGATATCCACTTTTTATGAGAGTATCAGAAAATTAATATTAGTATCTGTATACACCTAGTGTGAAGATGTGGCTGTAGTCACATAGTTGGATGGTGACTTTTTTTGAATTTGAATAGTTTACACTGCTTTGTGGTACATGACTGTTGAGTTATCATGTTATTGCAACAGTTATGTGATGGATATCAGTGGCAAACATCCTTTCAATTAGAGTGCTGGCAAGTGTTTGCCTTTTATTTGTTTAAAAACAACTTGATCAGGCCATCTCTACTGCTTTGTTGACAGTATAATATGAATCAGAACTTTTTCTAACTTCCATGTTACTCATGGATTTTGTTCTGTGGTGCTTGATGCTTCTCAGTCCTAAAAACTTCTCTTTAAAGCTTGGGCATCTGTGGTTGCTGTGAAGTGTGGAATGTTTAGTGGAAGGAATTGGTGAGATTGAGGTGGAACAAATGGAGATACCAGCAATGATGATGGGCTTTTTCATCTCCTGGATTTGGCAGATGATGTTAAATCCATGTATCTCAATGAGATCAATGAGAAAGCAGAAGACATGAAGAATTTAGGCAGATACTGACTTGCAAGTCTTAATACCAGCGCTTTTTTTTTTTTTTTTTCCCCAAATGTTGCAAAAGCATGGAGTTGACTCATCCAGACAGAGAGATGCTAAATCTTTATCTAGGGATGGTATCCTTCCCTACAAACTCTACAAAGGCTCTGCTCTTTTCCTGTGAAGTTGTGGCAGCAGATTCATCGTGGAATGGGCTCTGCTCACATCTTAAGATGAGGAAATTCTTGGAGCAGGTTCCTGGTATTCAATGTCTCACACGTGACTGTGGTTTGTTCTTCATCTCAACAACTGACCCAGATGCTTTTACACTCTGGAATGGCTCTTCAGAGTCTGTCATGTCCATAAATCACCTGCCTTGGACGACCTTGTGTCTTTAAGGAAAATCCTGTGGAACAGTTAGTTTCAACCTTACTGAAGGACACACTCTGAAGAGCCAGCTCATTAAGCGAGCTTTGAAGGGTGTGCTCTGCAGAGCAGCTTCCTGTTATTTGGTTAATGGTTGACCTAGTTCTACTGCCATATGCCTCCTGGAACGCATTCTAATATAAAATATGTGCTAAAGCAAGACTGGGATAATAGATGGAACATCAGAGCCTCTATGGAACAGAAATCATACAATGCTGTTGCATTTTGGAAGGTATCGTAGTTACTAAAAATGGCAATATCTTCATGGAACTGTGCTGATTCTGATGGCAAACTCAGGGATGTTAAACACAGCCACCCATGTTGGGTTTTTTTCAGGCTGGCCTTGTACAAAAGGTTTATATCAGTAATTCCCCGTGCTCCGTATGTGAAGCTAAAGTTAGGTAGTGAAGCATTCAGAGTGATATTACAGCTGTGAGAAAAGATTAGATTAGATTTGGCTAAAGGCAGGAGGATTTTTTCCCTGTGGTAGGTGTTTTTTCCATTGCAACCATGGAGTAGCAATTTTTTTTTTTTTTTTTTTTTTGCTTTTTAAATGCTGGCTAGAAGCCAGAAATTGGTATTTGAGCTTTTACCTGATAACAGAGACAGCATATTTATGTACATACTTACACTTAGGCAAAAACATAAGAAATTTGGAGGCAGTGGGTCAAGTTCAACCTCCAACCTGAATGAGGCTTTCAGGTGTGCTGAAGTTCTGAAGAACTTGACCAGCTGTGTTTTCTGGTTGATTTGGTTTTTTGCCCTAGGAAGATGAAGGATGTATGATAACAACTGTTTTCATAAGCAAGTGTGCATTATGGTAGAACAAGGGGAAGGGAAAATTAAAGCCACATTTTGTAACCTCTTGAGAGCTCAGGACTCTACCAGTAGAAGCTGGCGATTCATTTTTCTTCTGGCAGTGTGGGAAACTGAACTGCTCAGCAGACAGCACCACACTGTGTGTTCACAGGACCTGGCAGTGGCCAGCCTTTGTCTCTTGGGTTGCAGATGGCTTGCAAGCAGTCCAGGTGTGAATTCTGGGCAGAGGTATGTCACCACAGAGGTGGGGGTGGCTGGGGCCAGCCCAGTTTGTCTGTGTGGCAAGCAGTAAGCTGTCAGGACACGCAAAGGCAGCTGCTGCTGATGAGCACGAGGAGTGCCCAACCTTCAGAGAAGTGGTGGGAAGTCTTGGGAATCACAGTAATCTTGTGCCTCTCTAGCTCCTTCAAGCCTGTTCAGGTGCTTCTGGTGACTCTGTGCTCCTTTGTGTGAGGCTGGGAATATTTTGGCACATTTGTGTGGGATACATGCAGCAACAGCATTGTGCAGTTTCCCCTTCTTTCTTAGCATTTAGTGCTGAGCTGAGCTTTTGTAGGAGAGCTGCCTGGTGGAAAACAAAACTGCAACATTCTTAGCAGGACACGGTGTGTTGTGTGAGCCGTAAATCATATTGGTCATGAAAAAAAAAAAAAGAGAGAGGAAAAAAAAAAAAAAAAGAAAAATCTCTGCGACTGACACAAGCACCAAGCACACAAGCACAGCTATTTGTGCAACCTGATCAGAACAAAGGATAATGCTTCTGCTGCAAGATCAGACAGATCTGACGTTTCAGCAGGCTGGGCAAATGAATGGCGGAAGTGGTCCGCCTCCTCTTATCCATTGTCTCAAAGATGCAGGCTCATAGAGAAGAAAGGGAGTTTGAATAGGGCTTCTGAAGGAATATGCTGCTTTGTGTTCTGTGGGAAGAGAGCAAGGAGGAGTTCTAGAAGTTCTCTGCATTGGCAGGCTGACAAGCTCGTAATAGGAAAATGTGGCAGTGGACTACTGGTGTTGAAGGAGCACTTTCGCTTCTGTAGCCTGCCTAGAAAATCTGATCTGTAATTAGGAAACTGGTGAAATGTTCCAGGCCTGGAATGTGGGACCAAGCCTATCCTGAAGGAAGGTCAGTGGGTCTTTAAATCCGGTGAACTCTGACCTCCTGCTTGAGACTTCTATACTTTTCTTCTTTTTTTCTTTTCTTTTTTCCTGTGTCCCCTGAATAGTCTGTGTGTTCTGGGATACCTCACAGTTGTGTTCCTGGTGGGATTTTGCATAGGAAGGGCAGGACTGATCAAATTACTGGGACAGTCAGAACCTTCTGCTTGGGAGATTCTTGTGGTTTTTCATGCTTCAGCTGTCAAATTAACCCAACTGGGGTTTTAGTAGCAATCTCCCTTTTTAAAAGCATAATGAAGCCAAGGAAATGTGAGAAGGGAGAGAGCAGGACAGGGATTTTTGATAAGCTGGGTAGAACTGGATTACTTCACATTTCAGAGCTATAATATATGACTTCCAGCCTCAAGGGGTATTTCAGCTGAGGAATGAATCCTTTGGAGGGTGGGGTGTAGAATTTATATCAGTAACCTGGCTGGTTAGATCTCTGTATATAATCTCTTTGCATGGTCACTGGGACTAGAAAATGCTAGCAGTTATAGGTGCACCATGATCAGAAGGCTTTCATATGGAATCAGTTTTCCTTAAAATCGAGCATTCCTTGGCTCAGGGATCAACAGCTGTATTTTTTTTTTTTAGCAAACACACTATTTTTCTTTAAATTAACGGAGATTAGATTTGTGCCTGTGATAACAGAACCAGTCTTGGTCGCCCATGAGATCCCTTCTGCCCTTTGTTTTCCCACATACAGCCTAGACGACTCTGTCAATCCAAAAGAGACGTAAATTAATTCCACAGGATGCTGACAGTCCATCATCAGCATGCACTGGGAACAAAGCTGCTGCTTTAGAAGCCCACTTTAAAAAAAAGCACATCAGAAAGCCATCAGACTCTCCTGTTTGGAAGCCTCTGTTGAAAGTTTCAAATGTGTGGTGGCTGGGCTGCCATGACTGGTGTGTTTAGTGTCCAAAAGCAATTGTGAAAATTCACAGAATCACAGCAAGCGTCGGGTTGGGGAGTGACCATTGGAGGACATTTGGTCCAGCCTCCTGTTGTTTCTTTCCAAGAGACAGCCCCAGCTGCCCCAGCCTTTCCTGGTGAGGGAGATGCTCCAGGCCCTTCCCCACCCCACAGCCTTTGCTGGCTCTGCTCCAGGAGCTCGGTGTCCCTCCTGCCCTGAGGAGCCCAGAGCTAGACAGGGCACTCCAGAGGTGCCTCCAGGGCTGGGCAGAGGGGCAGGATCCCTCCCTGGCCTGCTGGCAATGCCCTTCCCAGTGCACTCCAGGATCCCCTTGGCCTCCTTGTCCCCAGGACAGCTCTTTGTCCCCCAGGATCTCCATGTCCTTCTCTGCAGAGCTGTTTGCCAGCAGATCACGCTGGCCTGTGCTGGTGCTTGGGGTTATTCCTGCCCAGGTGCAGGACTCTGCATTTTTACGTTTCAAAAGGTTCTGCTGTACCCATACCCTTGAGAAGGGCAGCACAGCACTTGGGGGCATCAGCCACTCCCAGTTTTGGGGACACTCTGTCCCAAGCCATTAAACAATCCTGGATCCAGTACCAAACCTGGAGGACACCACTAATTAGAGGACTCTGTGCCACTGGTTACATCCTCTGAGACCTGCCCTCCACCAGTTCTCAGTCCACCTCACTGTTCCCTCTGTTAATTCTCAGCAGAGGCTAAAAAGCCATCCCAGAGGATGTGCCATGCTGGATTTGACACAAAAACCACCAGCATGTGTTTCCAGCTTCTTTGACCTAAGGGGAATAATACTGGGGACAGGAAATAATACCACTAGTGTTGCTCCTTTATTGCAGACTGTGCCTAAACTAAGTCAGTGTTATTTGGACAGAGTGATCAAAAATGTTTATATTCCAAAAATGTCTGGTGGAAGGAGTTTAGTGAGCTTTCAATCCATGCCTGAGTGTGAGGACAAGGAGAAGAAAATCTCTTGGTTGCACACAAATCTCTCTCTCTCTCAAAAAAAAAAAAAGAAAAAAAAAAAAAAGAGTGTTCTCTCAAGTGATAAAGTTTTGAAAGTTTTGGGTCTAAAAGTGAAAGAACAGTATCAGCCTGGCACTAAGCAGAGATTAAAAGGTCAGCTGTGTATCGGTGAAGGCTGCAAAATGATTTCTTACAATCTTCTGCGTACTCACCTCTTCAGGAAACAGGAGGGACAGCAGAGGATCTTGGCTAGGTTGGGAGATCTTGAGAGAAGTATCCTTTGAAGCTTTTGTGGGATATTTTTATTATTTTCTCAGTAATATGACTCCTAGAGATATAAGACAGCTGGACCAATCTCTGCTTTCTGAAAATTCAGAGTACTGTGCCAGTCATAAAGCTCATAATTTTTTTGGAAAAAAAAACCAAAAAAAACCCCAAAAAACTATATTTTGGACTAAATCAAAGAGGAAGCATGGGCAGCATGGAGGATTGGCTTGCATGAAACTTTGAATGACAGCAGTGTGCTTGGGTTCTCAGGCATCTGTTAGGTCAAGCAAAGTCTTGTCTCCAGCTCCTATGGACAAAACTTGAACTTTGGAATTTATCAATTACACTTAAAAGACTACAACAGACTTTTGGGCTGCCATGGAATGTTCTCAGTGGAGCTAAGCTGAAGGAGACAAATGATCAAAACATTGATGGTACATTGTGTTTGTACCATCTTTAGATCTACGTCTGATATATTTTGTGGCTTGGTTTTGGTTGGTTTTTGGTCTTTTTCCCCTCCACTAAGTAAAAGGGATTGAGAATGGATAAGTGCCTCAGGGATCATCCAGATGGAGGCACCTGAGTTTTGCAGCTCTAGGAGAAAGGGACCAATGCAGAAAGTGCAGGAGAGTCATAGATCTCCTTGGCCATTGGCTTTTCCAGTTTATCAGAAGACTTCTGGATCTTTCCAAGATTGAAGTAAGTAATGACCTTGCTTTGATGTATCAAACAAATAACACCAGTGTTGTGCGTTTGAGAGCCCTGATCCCAAAGAGATAAGCAAGGGTTTTCCTTTGTATTTTGGAGCCATTCCATTCAAAACAAAAGCATCCCACAGGTCAGACAAGAAGGGTATCTGACAGGATTTAAAGAGACTTTTCCTTTTTTCTGTCTGTTTTCTATGCCAGTAATTTATATTTTTTAATGTGTCATACCTAAAAGCTCGTCATTCTGTTTGTAAAAGACAGAAAGTGTGAAACAAAAAATGGTCTGTGACTTACTCAAGAACTGTTTTGGCTTTGCAGCCTGTGTGGACTTAAAGGAAGACTCCTGTCTTCCTTTTAAATAAAAAAAAAAATTTAAAAAAATAAAAAGAAAAAGGGATCCTGCAAGGCAGATAGTAGATGGATATTTAGTAGTAAATATTTAAAATGGTTGAATAGCTAAGTGAACTAGCTGTGGTAGTTTGTGATGGTAAAGGTTTGAAGCCTGAAAAATTGTGCTTCACCATGAGAGCTCTCAGGTAGTTCATTCCTCCCTTTCAGAGGTTTTCAGGAGTGATATTTGGAGGACTAAAAGCAGCCAATTTACCTGTCTGTGTACAGTACTACAGGAATCTGGAGTCTGTATGAAGCTGTGGCTGGAAGCTAAGACTAGAAAGATGCTCATTATATAAACAATTCCTAATTTCCAATTGAATTGCAGGAAAAAAAAAAATCAAGAGCTATTGGAATTTCTGGTGGACTGTCAAAAGTTGTAAGGGGTCAGGTGTAGTTTCTCCTCAGATGCTGGAGGAGACAAGTTTGATTGAGCTGGTTGTGGACAAACTGTGCAGCTGTGGAAGCTGAACCTTCAGCAGGAGGACTCCCAGTGCTGCTATCTCAGTTTAGGGATTAAAGCCCATTTGAAGAGAATCCTGCCACGTGGAGCTGCAGGGAGTCCAGGGAGGTGGTTGTGTTCTCCCAGAATGTGCAAGAAGATTCTTCCACACCTGGCAAAGGAACAGGAAGCAAATAAACCAAATTAGGTGAAACGATAAGGCTGACTGTGGTTTTGTAGTTATCAGTTAAGGCCTGATTATCTATACTGGCCATTCCTCCATATCTCCATTTTAGGCTTAAAACTATGGACAAGTGATATGCATTTTGTTCTCCAAGTGGAATCGGTGCAGAAGATTGGTGGAAGTTTCTTTCCTCTTCACAGTCTGATGCATTTTTCTGTTGTCTCTACTGCAGAGGAAAAAAAGGAAATAGAATTAATTTTTTTTTTTTTTTTTAAGTCCTGACAGAGCTACTGTAGATTGTCACACAGCAATTTCTAAAGGATAAATAAATCCCCCAGAAGGAAGATCTCTGGTTTCCTCTGGAATTTAGCAGCACTTCAGTCACCCCGAACTTTAGTCCTGGTTTTACAGATGGGAACCAGGCTTTTGTCCTGTAGTTACCAGAGAGGAGGTTGCTGCACAAAAAGCCAATCATAATTTGTCAACATGTCAGTTTCGTAGGGTAACCTAACATTCTACTATAGATAGCCCAACCAAGCCATCTGAAATTATTATTAGCAGTAGAATTATTATTGTAAATGCTTTTCAGTAGATTTGTGGGTCTCAGCAATTTCAGTAGTAATTTGGTTTCATTTTTTTGTTAGTCTTCTCTCAGAATCCTAGGCTTTGTTCTGTCAAGGGTGATAAATCTAGGAAACCTAGAGATTATGTCATTTTGTCTTCTGTGCTTATAAAAGACTTTAACAGCAATCACTATCATTAGACTCTCTTTTTTGATAACTGATGCAAAAACAAGTCAGTTTCAGGGGAAAAATAGTTCATTAGCTTGGTTTTGAAGGTCAGCAGTAGAGGCCTCACTGTAAATGCTTTTATTTTTTTCTTTCATTCTAAACCAGTTACTACAGCAGGATAAAGGAGAATTTTGATTCCCTAATTGACAGGTTGCTTTCAGTTTTTAATTTATAGTTTCAGTTTTGCAAGGGTTCTTTCAGGAGTCAGAACTCTGTATGGCAGCAGTCTGACTGAAGGAGCCAGTGGGAGAAGAAAGGAGATCAGGAATGAAGAAGGAGAAAGGTCTTGAAGCTGTTCCCCTTGTTTTTTGGAATGAATGACTATTTTAACCTGTAAATAACACCCTTGATTAGTGATGTCCTATCATGAAATGCAAGCAAAGATAAGATAAGATAAGATAAAATAAGATATAAAAAGATGATTGCTTCCTCTTGACAAACCACTTTTTCTCCATTTCTCTCCCATGTTCTGTGTCAAATCTTTTCTCCCAGGCATGGGTGCAAGTCCTTTTGTCTTCATCTTGAACATTTCCTTTCTTCTAGTAATCAAGCCTACAGATACAGGCTCCATGTGCTCAGCTGAAAAGGATACAATTTTATTTTTCTTTTCTGACAGTGAACCTTCACTGCTGAAATGATCCTGTAGTGCAGGTGGCTTAGAGGTACATGAGATCAGTTATTTTGTCAGCTTTGCAAAACACATCTGAAGGGCAGGCTCTCCAGGAAGGGTGAACAATAGCCAGAACCAGTGCCTGATCAGCATGTCTGGGTTCTGCCTCCTCCACCTTCTGAGAGCTGGGAGATCCATTGCAGGTTCTGCTTTCAGGTGAGGAGAAACTCACTCCTGTTTCAACCCTCCACTCTGTAATAAAAGGCTGTAGTGAGCACTGATCCACACAAAGGTCTGGTCCTCAGCTGGGGAAAACTGGCAGAGCTCCAGCAAATTTCTAGAAATAAAAACCTAGAGAAGTCTCTTAAAACCACAGCAGTTGCTGGGACTTGCACAATATTTTACAGCTTGCAGCAATACAGCAGCATGAGGCTGGGATGACACTGATGGCTTAATATTTTTTGTGATCTCCTGGGTTTTTTTGGGTTTTATTTTTTTGTGAGAGTGAAAACCTTACGGCGAGAACTTTGCTCCTGTTCTCTTGGTGGCATTGGCTTGGGTGGCTTTGTTTTTCTTTGAAAACTGATAGCAGAAGACTATCCAACCTTCAGGAGGGGAGCCATTATATGTGGGGCTGTGCAACAGGAGCCAAAGTTTAAAAATAAAATACCAGGCTGCCTTCCTGAGGATCCAGACATAGCAAACACACACGCACACACATACGCAGGACCTCGGCTGGCCACGCTTGTATCAGTTACAGAGCCCAGAGCAGCAGACAATGAGAACAAAAAAGGGAGCCTTGTTCCTCAAAAAGAAAGAGGAAGAAATACAAGGCTTCTGTAGCCTTGGATGCCAGTTTCTGGTGTGCACAGGAGGCCCCTCAGCAGCAGAAGGTTGAGGGACAGACAAGTGCCAGTCGTTCCCGGTGATGTTTGCTGTACGTCCTTCCCGGCTCTCCCTTCTCTCTCCCACATTTTCTCTGCCCTGCTGAGTAAGGGGGTCTGAGCTGAGCAGTCTTTCTTGAGAATGTTCTCCTTTCTTAAGAGAGAAAAGAGGTGGCTTTTATGTCATACTGAGTGCTGAGTGACCGGGATGGCAAACATCTTCAGAAGAAAGGAAGGACCAGCTATTTTGGCTTCAGAGCTGGGTTGCTCACGTGTTTATCTGCTGGACTGCAGAAATAAGCAGATGATCAGATCATCTTTCTAGAAGACCTGGAGGATGAAAAGGCAAACAGTGGATAGACCAGGAAGAATAATTTGTGGCAGAAAAGCAGAAAGGTATGGCTTAGTGCCAGGAATACAGCTTGGAAAGTGAGGCAAGTTATGTTAGAAGGAATGCTCTTTTGAAAGAAAAGGTGACTCTATTCAGACAAACAAGTCTAGGAACCTAGGAAGATACAATTCTTCATTAATTATGAATGTGGAGAGGGATGAAGAAGGCAAAAGATTTAACCCTTTTTTGCCTGCTTCAGAGTGCTGATCTGATCTCACACCAACTCCTGATTGTGAGCTGGGCTGGCCAGGGTGGGAATCCAGGATTCCTCCAGGGTCTGGGTGTGGAGCAGATGGGATTGTTCTCCTCTCAGGTGATCCTGACAGAAACTGTGTACAGGAGGCAGCTGTGCACAGCCTTACCTGCCTGAGGTGTGCTGAAAGATTGGAGCCCCTGCTTTTGACTGCACAGTGTGCCCCGATGCACCTCGCAGTAAATGCAAAGTGAGTTTTCAGCCAGGTGTCTTCCAACTGCACCAAGAATGTTTGTGTATCTCAGTTGACAGCTACAGGCAGGGGGAAAAAAAAAAAAAATAAACCAAAACACCCAAAGGAGAGGTGTTTTTCCTCATCTCTGTCCAGGCAAAGTAGCAGTCACAGCTGCCCATGACACACTTGGCTTTCAGCAGAGCTCAGGCTGGTTCTGCTCTGCAGACATAGGATGAAGCATGCTCAGTGTGCTTCCTTCCAGCAGGAATGCCAGCAGTATCTTGGATTACTACAGAGGCTGCTCTGTGTTTGTAAGCTCCTTTTGCAGAGTTTGGGTTCACATGAAATGGGATCAGGAGTCCTTGGTAGGCTGTGCATGGCTCTGAGCACAGAGCCTTTTGGAAAGATGTGTTTTCTCAGACATCCAGACTCTCAGTAGGGAACACTTATTTTATTGAAAAACCTTATTTTCAGAAAAACCATAGTAGCTTCACATACTGGTTGAACATAGGCTGAAGGTGATGTGTAGCCTAAAGGTTTTATAGGACGTGATTCTCATGAAACCTAAGCATTTTTTTTTTTTAATCTATAAAATATCTTCATCTTGCTTGTGGTGATATACAAACAATGAAGGATAGGTGCAACTGTCAGCATGTGAAAACTAATTGCTTGGTTTGCTGCTGTCATAAATTTTGTCAGCCAGGGTGGAGTGGAAGTGTGCACATGCTTTGTGGCTCCAGCTAGCATATGTGAAAGAGAGGTCTGATTAAATCAAACTTCCTCTTCTACGGTCTTGAGTGTCTCCTGCTTAAAAAAAAAAACACTAAGGAAGACCCAAAGAGTTCCTCTTGCAGGTATCTTTATGAAGGTGCCACAAAGGAGACTCTCTTTGGTGACTGCTAGTGAGTATTGATGGGGTTTTGTCCAGTTTATTTGACAGAACAGAATTATTATTATGTTTCTGGTTATTTAGAAGAGTTTGGGAAGAAAGACTCAGCAGTTTGGGCAAAGTCCTATTAAGAGAAAAGCCTCTCAGATCATCCAAGAATTTCAGTTTTTCTAGCTGCCAGCCCTGCAAAACAAATATTCTTCCTCACCCTCATAAAAATCTTCCCTAAAAAAACAGGGTTTTTTACCATGTGCATCCTCCACTGCAATACCAGGGTTAGACCTTGCTCACCAGCCCCAAACTCCATCTCCACTGGTATTCTTCTCTGCAGCTCTGCAGACATTTTGCTGAGTTGACCTAAATTCTTCAGCAAAACGCCTGGATTCTGTGCAGAAAGGTGGAAATGGCAACTCCAGCTAGAAAATAAATACAAAGACAAATAAAGAGCATCGGTTGTGTCCTTGTGTGTGGTATTTTGATTTACCCTTCCTTCTGGAATTACCACTTCTGCCGTGCTGGAGAGCTTTTTAATTTCTTGTGGAAAGTTAGCACTGGGATTCCAGGGACAGTGGCACAGGAAGGTAGCGTGGCATCACAGGGAAGGGCTGGAGTCTGGAAAGCCACGCTGTGCTGCTGGCTGTGCCACAGACCAGCTGTGTGCCCTGGAGCCAGGCTGCTTCACTTCTTTGTGGTTCTGCACTACCAGGTAAAGGAGGAAGGCTTTTTTGTGGTGCAGACTTCACCCAACTTGCTTTCCACACAGACAGAGCCCACCATCAAGGGTGGCCTGAACTTAGTGAGTCAAATAAATAGGTTGTGATTGGGTGGAATAGACTGTCAGTATATTGCTGCCTGAAATACTTACAGATGTCTGCCTTTTTGTTTCTTACCTGCAACTTGAAATGGTGAGCCTTCAGATTTCATTTTGAATGTGCAGCTGTTTGAAAACCAGGGAGATACTTCAGTCTTTGCTGTCTCTGAGAGCAAGTCACTTCTGCTGACCTTAATGACTTGTCTGTGATAAATGAATGGAAACCTGAAACGTATGATCCTGTCTTTTGTCATGCTCCAGTGTTCCATAAACAGCAGAAGGGAAAATGAAATTTGCGCAGAACTGATTGTACACTTCTCCCATAGACACTTTGTCAATGAGGTCATAAATTAATGTGGAACTTTGACTCTGCGTGCATTCCTGCAAACAAGAACCCACGCTTGAATGAATGCTTGTTGCTAGAAATGAATTAAAAAAAAAAAAAGCGCAAATGCCTCTTATTCAAATGACTTTTAAAAGGGAAAAAAGTCTAGAGTGGACTGCAAACCACATTATGTTCTCTTTTTTTTTTTTTTTTTTTCCACACCGTTCAAGGACGTTGGCTAAAAACAAATCAGATGTCTCAGAACACTCTTTGTATGAATTCTGGTGTCATGTATGCCTCTTTTGGGATGAAAGGAACAGGGAGGAGATCCACCTGACTGGCAAGTGGTGTCTCTGAATGCTGTGTCTGAGGAGCTGTTCACGTAGCTGGACTCTTGATGCAAGGAGAATATGTTGTTTATAAATGTGATTGTCCTTGTCTCCTCTCCATTTGTAAATGAAAACACGCACCCTGTCCCTTTCAACCATCTTCTTTTTTTTTTTTTTTTTTTTTTTTTTTTTTTTTTTTTTTTTTTTTTTTAACACTTGAGTCTAATATAGGTCTTTGCTCTTTAGGTTTTGCTTTCTGGTTTTCTTTGCTTGTTTGGTTTCTTTCCTTGCTTGCCTGTTTCTATCTTTATTCCTTTAATAGGAGCAAACTAGAATTCTTTATGTGGTTCTGCTTTGAACTTAATCCTGCTTTATTTTAAAATTTGCTTGAGCTGGAGGATTCAATGACACTTGATCTACTGAAAGTACTTAGAAGTACATCTTGGAAAAGCAGCAAGTTGGGGAGGTTTTAAGTGCCATCCCTTTAAGTCAAACTTGCTTCTTTTTTTTTTTTTTTAATGGTTCTACAATATAATAAATACAATAATCAGTAAAGATAATAGAAATTATGTACCCATATGCTCTGGAGCTGTGGAATGCAGCACATGTGCCTTTGTCATTATCATAGGTGAATTCACTTTGTTGAAATTGCTGAGAGCCAGAAAACCCTTCCTTTGCTTTCAGAATTTCCCAGATTAAAAGGCAAGCTAAATTCCATAATTCTGAACTTCCCAGAAGTTAAATTCTATTACTTCTGAACTTCCCAGATTAAAAGGCAAGCTAAATTCCATAATTCTGTTTGTATCTCATCAGGTTCTGATTGTTTTATAGATTGATTTTAAACCACCCTGGGGCTTCAATCTTCTGGGTTTCTTTTGCGTATTTTGAAACTTTTTTTTTCCCATCTTTCTTAGCTTAAAAATATCTTACCCACTGCTATCCACTTTTGCATGCAGAGTAAATGTCAAGGTTTGCCTAGCCATGGAGTTATTTAGACAGAGGCACTGCAGTTCCAAACAGCCTTTTTGGTCCCAAAGCACGTAGCCAAAAGCAGAATATCTGTCCTGAAGAGCCACTGTCTCTGACCAATTTTCAATAATGCAACAAAATAAGGGTTTTCTGAGGCCAGGTCTTATTAGAAGACCATTTATTGGCCATTTATTTAATGGTTCTCCTGAGGCTTGTCTTTATTGCTTCTTATTATGCACAAGACCAAAATCCTGACAAAGCCTCAGTTGCCACTGGGCTGCCTTTTATTGAATTTGTCTAAGAACCTTGGTGGGGTTTTAAGTGCATTTTGTTTTCTCCCTAATTGGAGACGGTTCAAATTTTTACTAGGGACACATGTAAGTGCTTTTTTAAAAGCCCTTCCACCTTGAATTTTCCCAAGAATTCTCCTCTTTTAGGCCAGGAAAACTGAAAATCTCTTCCACTCTCCTCTGTTACAAAAATAAAGTATTTGGGTGCAGATTCCAGGTTACTCAGTTGGGGTTTTGTTTTAACCTCAAGAGATACTTTTTATCTTGACAACTTAGCCTTGAAGGGAACTTACCTTGCAACAAGAGACTCAGGGGGTTACATATGTAGTTTGGCAATTGTTTACATATTCTGGAGTGAAGTTTTTGCTTCACTTTTTCTTTTATCGGGTGTCATCCTGTATCTTTAGGGCCACGTGAGAATGGTTCTTCAGAAATGAGAGTCGTCTTGTGACAATGGAGACTGATTATTTTGTTCTAGAATTAGATTTTGTTACCTTCCTAGATAAATTTAAATGCTCCAAGATTGCTGAGTTTTAAATCATTAAATGCGGGGCATTTGCAACAGCTGAAAAAAAAAGTGTTGTGTAATGGACTTGGAGAAGAGAAAAAAATGTTCTGTAATGTCCACATATTTGCAAGGATTGTAGCTTTTGAAGGATGCAGTTGCTTATAATCTAAGCCCTTATTACTAAGAAAATCAGGGTTTTTTTTTTTATTCTTTATGATCTATTTCCTGGTTGAGTATTTCTTAGGAGGAAGAAAAAGAAATTGGATGTCAGTGGCTGACCCTCAAACAGCTTATTTAAAGCAAAAAGAATTAAACTAGGACAGAAGAACTCCGTTAGGAACTTCAATTTCTTACCATTTTTGAGACAACTGAGCTATAATACTAGATTTCTCTTTAATTTGAATGCATTCATAGTAGTCAGGGGCACAAGATATTTATTACTGGAAAGACATGCAATAAGGTTAACAAGAGGTTGGTTGTGGTTTTGGTTTTTTTTTTTTTTTTTTTCTTTTTGTGTGGGAGATTGTTCTTCATTATTACCTGCATAATGAAGTATATTTTTTTACAGACAGGGACTAACAGCTTTTTCCTTGTTTTAATGTAATAGTTTCTAATTCCTCTTTGATTAAACCACTTTCTGGCTGGAGAACTTTCATTAACCCTGGTCGATTCACAAATGTTGTGATCCATAATTGTAGGATCACCCGGAATTCCCTTTCCCCCAGTCCTGAAGTGCACTGTAGATGTTCCACTTGGTTTCTTCTAGAGCCTGTCTGCCATCTATGTATCACAATAATGATTATGATTATGAGCCAGAGTGCTATTTTAAGACTTGAGCTTTGTATTATTACACCAGCTGCAAAAAATTTGATTCCTGGAAGGAGTAAGTGAGTGAAAATGGGGAGTAAAAGGAGCAAGGTTCTCATTTGGACCCAGGATTTGTACTCATAGTGCACCTCAACATGCAATCCAAAGGATTATCCAGTATCTGAAGTTGTTTGGGTTAAAGTATTTTGGGCAACGTGTTAGCAGCAACTTGTTCCTCCTTTTCTGCAGCATCCCTTCTCAGCTGGCAGGACCAGCATCCTGCTGCCACCACCACAAAAACAGACAGAGGACCTTCACTTGCCCAGGTGGAAAAGAACTCTTGTGAGGGGTTGTCAGGGGAGAAAGGTGTCAGCCTAATGGTAATCACTGGTCTGAGATCTGTCGAGTGCTGGAAAAATGTATGTTCTTTTACCTGGGGCAAAGATGCTGGCTGCCATGCTGCGTGTGAGTCAGTGGGCAAATAAAACTCTGTATTCTGTCTGGTATTATAAATGGGTCAGTGATGGATTTGTATTACCTG
The DNA here is from genome assembly GCF_017590135.1 of Pyrgilauda ruficollis. Lineage (NCBI taxonomy): Eukaryota > Metazoa > Chordata > Aves > Passeriformes > Passeridae > Pyrgilauda > Pyrgilauda ruficollis. The sequence continues at coordinate 640,379 of NW_024516985.1, read as the reverse complement.
AGGAAATGAACTGGCGGACAGAGAAGCTTCTGCTTGCTGCCCTGCAAATGTCAAATATAGCAGAAAGCCTGGGGGAAGGGGAGGGATAGCTGGAGACAAAGGCAGTGTTAAAACAGCCAGGGTGTCAGTGGAGCTCCTCAAACAAACATGTGCTTCTGAGGGGTAGGCTGGGAGACCTGAACAATCTTTAGACTTTGTTAATCAGCATTTTCTTGCCCTCCAGCAGGGTTTCAGCAGTGGATCTTGCTTTATAATTGGAGTCAGGCATGAGGTGGGTTTGGGTTTGCATGAGGCGGTGTGCTGTTGCACTCAGCCTTGCTGGCTGGTACAGAACATGAATTCTGGTTTTATGGGGTTAAAACCATCCCTCTGAATGTCCTTTTCCATTCTCTCCATGTGCTCTCTCACACTTTTAAAGTACCTCTGGAGCATGTAAGATCTGTGGATGGACTGGGAGAAGGCTTCTGACTCCCCAGGGTCCTTAGGAAGCTGAGCTCTTACGGGTGTGACAGACAGGCATAGGGCTATGGCTCACTTGGATCTGATCCAGGCAATGTTCCTTTGGTTCCCAGCTGCCCTGTGAACTTCTCTTAGTGAGTCCTGAGTGACCAAACAGGGTAACGGAGTGCCAAATTAGGGAAGTGATCTCTGGCTGGAAGATTACTCCTCTCACCAGCCAAGTTCAATCTTTGTCACCACGGCTATATCCAATTCAGTTTCTGCACTTAAAGGAGTAAAATGAGTCCAGAAAAGCAACTTTTCACATACATATTTCACACTAGTGATATTCTGGCTTTAGCTGGCATCACATTTTTTTCAGTAGGAGGCCCAAAGCAGAGTTTTGCCCTTTGCATTTGTGGTTTCTGAGTGCTAGTGACTTGGTTTTCTGAGAGCTAGTGACTCTGTGACTACACTCGGAGTGCCTGCATGTGTTTTAAACCAGCTGTGTTGGCTGGTCTAATCTCAGATTCTCTCAAGATTAAAATTCTGTGACCCCTAAAATAATCCAGCAGTTTCTGTGTTCCCATGGTTTAGCTCTCTCACCAGTTTATAAAGCTGTATTTAACCTCTGTAAAAGTACCATGCTTCTTGCAAACTGAGATTTGGTCCTCTTTAAAGCTCGCAGCTCACCAGCCCCAGCACTGCCAGTGACCATGGAATGGAGCATGGAGTTCAGGGTGGATGGCAAGATTACTTCTGAAGGCACTGGAGGGTCTTTTAAGGGCAGATGGCTATCAGGGGATAATCTGTTCTCTCTTCAGACTTTGCGGCTGTTCTTTCACTCCACGGTCCAGAGGGCTATGTGGTGGGGTTTGTCATATCTAATTTGCCACTGGTAGGACCCCCTTTTAAAAAGCTCCGTCTTTTCTTGGCAAGGACAAGGTCTTGCTGGGGTTGTGCCAGGCTGAGGAGCCTGCTCCTCCCCTGCTCCTTCCAGGGTGAGGCTGGTAATGCATCCTTTGTGTGAAAGCTCCTGGAAGGTATTTGCAATGCATGAGAAGGAATTAGGTTGTTTCTGGAGTACCCGGGCACGGTGCTGCCGTGTTCTTCAGCACCACCTACTGACATCTTCCTCTCCCTCTCAGCTCAGCACACATCGGGGCTTGCACCTCTTTCCCAACTCACAGCAACAGCATTACTCGAGGTAATTAACAATACACTCTTGGCTGGAAATTAGAAACCCCAGACCCCAGTGCATTCAGTTCCATTGTGCCATATGGGGAGCACTAATGAGCAGGGTACAAAAGCCAAGCTGCTTGGCTCTGGTGTCTGTTTTCCTCGCCTGGGCCAGCCCACTTGCCCCTTGTGTCTGTGGAGAAGAGCACTGAGGGGCTGGGTTGTGTTGGGGAGGTGAGTGACTTGGCTCATGTCCCGCCAGCACTGGAACCAAGTGGCAAAACCACATTTCTGTTCTGAATTTTTGCCCCATCCTGTCTCACCTCCCTCTTAAACTAGTTTTGTGCAGCAAATTAAGTATCATGCTTGATAAGGGCGAAAGTCCTACTCTGACCATCCAGTTGTTCAGATTCCAGTATATATATTTAGTGTCTTTCTGAATTCTGTAGGGATTAATAACTTGCCATGAAAGTAATTCAGAAGATCAGAAGAACCCATCCTAGCCTTGCTTGGAGCAAGAGCATTTAATGTTTGAGAGCCTTTCTCATCAGGGAAGTTCTTTATCCTCAGACTCTGTTGTCTATGCTCTGTATCATGTACTGCCTCACAGCTAACCCAAAGGAAAGAGGGACAAAAAAGGCCAGGATTGTAATTTGTATGACAGTCTAAGTTTGTAATTTAATAAGATTGTGGATTTTTGTTTGCAATCTGCTTTTATTTCAAAAGTTTGAAGTTTGAAAGTATCCTTCAGGCATTCGGATGGCCTCTTAATGTATTTTTTTTAACAGAACAGGTATATATGTGGACCGCAGGACAGAAAGAAAGAGAAGAAACATTATTTGTGAGAAAAGAAGCAGTCATCAGCACTTAGGTAGCTTGAATCAGTAAAGCCCTATCAGAAGCAGACAGATAGATGCCACTATCTGTGGCTCTCCTTTCACACTTCTAAAATCCATGGTGTGCCTTTATTCTGCTGTGGTCTTACAGTGAGATAGCTAGTAGGTATTAATATTCAATAACCATGTTTTTCTGGGGTTTTGGATTTTTCGTTTATTTGTTTTGCCTTTTTTCCACCCCCATTTTTGAGAAGTCATAGTAGTGGGGAATAAGTTGAGTTGATACCAGTGTATTCATCATTTGGACCTATTTAATCTCATTTATGTGTGAAGTTCTGTGAATCCTTGTTTTCTTGAACTGAAAAGAAAAACAAAAAAAAAACCCAACCGTGCTTCTGGCAGCAGTGAGTATCATCTCTTCCATGAGCTTTAAGAATAATGTGGTTTATATATTTTTTTTATTGTAAAAGATTTTGCAAGCTGTGATAGATTTAGTGTGGTATTGGTGTCTGTATTCAGGAACATAAATAAATATCTACTGTATGGGAGTTAGCCATCTTGTTTTCCAAGACAGGGAAATTTCTGAAAAGTTTGGAAGATAATGTACAAAGCACGTATAGAAAACCTCCTTTTGTGAAATCAGATCTGAAACTCACTTCAGGTTCAAACAGTCTTTCAGGTAGCTGGATAAGGACATTTTGGGAAGAAAATGAGTTTGTGTCTTCTCTGTTTAGATTGCTTTTATTATTGATTTGTACTGAATCTTCAATAGTAAAGTACTTCCTGAAAATACCTTGCATTTTGATATACGTTTCCATGTAAGTCAAGGAAAATATTTACTGCAAGAATGGAATCAAAGGCATCAGCTAACATATCTCTTATGTCCTTAACTGTTGAGTTTCAGAATGGAACAAACAACCCAAAACTGGATGTATGGGGATATTGATAATTAAAGCTGTAACCAATGATACAGTTTTATCATTAATTCCTTCACAAGAAAATATGAACCCCAAAGTATGTATATTATATAGAGTATATCCCAACCCATGGAGTTCTATCAAAACCTGCTTGTATTGAATTAAAAGAAAAAAAATAGTGAAAAAAGAAATGGTATTTCAGTTTAGTTTATGTTGTTACCAGGTCAGAGAAGTAATTCCAAAGACAGTCCTCAGAGGACCAAGAATTCCAATAGCTTGACTGGAATTCAGTCATTGAAGAAGATCCATGAGTTGAGTAGGTCTACCTGACTGTAGTTGATAGTTGAATTTATTCTCTGAATTCTTAATTAATTATGGGGTTTCCTTTCATAAATTAAAGGAGAGACTGGCTTCCCCCAGTTGGAATAGCCTTCAGGTTTCCAGTTTCTCAAAATGTATCAGTTTTTGCATTACTGCTATGATTTTCTTTGTTTAGTCCTCATTTTCGCTGTGGTGATCTTACATTATATTAAAGTGTTTAAGAAGAAAAAATCAGGGGAAAAAAGAGCCCAAAACCCCAAATCCAAAGATGAGAGCTGCAGCTCCTGAACATGGGGTGAACCTGGCCAGGAGCCCAGGCAGCAGGGCTGGAAGGTCCTCAGCACAGCTGTAGGCACTGGTATAAAACCCAGGCTTCTCCAGCAGGGAAAAATGCCTGAGGTGTTCCACATGGGAATTTTGAAAACTTGTCTTATCTGTAATTACATGCCGGCAAATTTCATTTCCGTGGTGTTTGGCAGTTAATTTCTGGAAGTGTGGGGAAGACTGGAAAAACCTCGAGGACCATGGAGTCTAACACTGCTCATGTTCACCCACTAAACCCGTGCCCCCAAGGTACACATCCACACATCTTTTAAACACCTCCAGGGAGGGTGACTCAACCACTTCCCCGCTCCATGCTTGGGGGAAGAAATTTTCTCTTCAGCTCCACCTTTTTGCTGAGTAAAATGAGTGCAGCCTGCAGTTGGTAGGGATGAAGAGGGCTCTGATCATCTGACCAGAGGAAGGGCTGGAGACGCCTTTGTTTCACATGCAGTGTTAGTAATGCTGAGCTGGAAGCTCGTGGGGTGTTGTGTGGTCTGACTGACCTTTTTAGTTGTGGTTGTGCGTGTGCATATCCGTAACTTGTAGAAGCTCTGCTGACTCCATCTCAAAATATAACGGATGGGTAGTCAAACCACAGAAGCTCAATTTTGAGGTCAGTGCCTTGGGCTTCACAATTAATTTTGTATTTTGAAGCTTTAAAACCAAACTTAAACATAATGATTTGTACTACTTTGGCTGCTGCCAAATTCTGTAATTACTGTTGTTCAACAAGCACAATTATCTTTTGTTTTGGATTTTTAAAAACCTCAAAATCTAATGCAACTGTGTCTCAGATGTTCTCAGGCATTTATGAGTGTAGAGAAGGATGCTGTAGACGATTTGAGACTACGTTGTGTCTTTAAAACAGTGGTTTTGAGAATCTTTGTTGCCGAGTGTTTTGAAAGCTTTTTGCTCAGAAGAAAAATCAGAATACCTCCATATTTAAGAAGACGTTGTAAATGCAAATTAGCCAGACAATGGCATTTTAATAATGTTTTGTGAGGTTAGCATTGCATTAGTAAGGGTATTTTAGAAGTCACATATTATTTATACACAATGTGGTCTCAAGAGATTGCTTGTGAATATGTTCAAGGGCTTCTGGGATTTATGGATTCATTTAATGGTGGTTTTGTTTGGTTGCTTCGGGTTTTTCTTCCCACACTTCTGCTGCTGAGTTACTAGATTTGGTAACTCCTGTCTCACTCCACCTCCATTCCCCTCTAAATTTTTTTACTGAAAACGTGAAGGGTTATGGAATGAGGTAGCTTAGCTGACCATGATGGAGACGTGTGAACCTTGCTTTGTCCCATGGCTTAGGGATGTGTCCTGACAGTTTTAACATCTGCACTTGAAAATGCTCTTTGCTCTTTTCACCAGGTGAGTCCTGGTCATGTCCCATGTGGACAAAAAAGAAGGAAGATGCACATTGTGTTACAGTTTCTTTTGATATATGAGCTGAAACTGGCAGTGTGTGTTTTTAGCCCTTTTTCAATGGCAGGATTTTAAAGAAGAGCATGGAAATGGTGGAGCAGAATCCCTTAAGGAAAGGATCCTGCTCTCTCTCAGCAGGTGATGGGTGGTGAAAACATCACACTGAAGTCCACTCATTTGTACCTGATGTTTGTTCCTCAAGGGAAGCAGTAAGAATAACCTCTTCTTGGGCTTGGTTTTGCCTTTGTGGTGCAGACCCTGTTGAGATTTGTGCTGGAACCCATTAGAGAGTCTCCATCAGTTTTGTAATCAGCAGCTATTAATGGTATCTCTCAAGACAGCGGTTGGTTTAACCTTGTGTATAGAGCAACCAGCATCCTTGAGGATGCATTGTCCAAGCAGCAGTGTGTGCTGGAGATGAGTGAAGATGGTGGTGGTTTTCACCTCTTGGAGCTGCCAGGATTTGTCCTTTCTTTTCATATCCTCAGCACTGGTCTCTCTTCTGGTTTTCTATTTCCTAAGCTGGCCTGAAGTTTTCCAAAAGAGACAGAGCTTGGAGCGTTTTGTGGTGATGTTTCTAAAGGGTCTGAAGTTTTCGGGGGGCTGAGGAGGGGGAGGCCTGAGGGGGGGAAGAGTGAGATTTTTGTGTGCCCGCGTTGTTTTTCATCTCTTCCACACAATGGAGCTTTCAGAGAACCTCTCTTAAAAGGCATAGCTACAGCCTTTGTGTGAAGGGTGTGTCTGCTGGCAGGGTTTGCTGATGCAGACAGGCTGGGTGGTGATTAACAAAGGTCATTAGACTTTGGAATCTGGCAGGGCAGTGGGGTGGTGTGTCTTCTGCGCCGAGCAGGAGAGCTCCCCAGGGACAGGCCCGGCTGGAGCCTTCCCGCCTGCTGTCCCCCCTCACTCCCCCGCGCCTCCTCCTCCTCCTCCTCCTCCTCCTCCTGCTCCTGCTCCTGCGAGGCTCAGCTGCGTGTCGCCTCTGCCTGTAGGACAGCTTGGACCAGTGTCTTGACGCTGTGAACGCAGCGTTTTGTGGAGCGAGCAGCCACATTTTGTCATCCATGGGGCAGGGGAACCCAACCCTGAGGAGATGGTGTGGGGAAGCCCAAGCCTTCTGCTGAAGGAGAGAAAGGCGCAGCTTTGAGGAGGACGCAGGGGGAGCAGAGCAGAGACACGATTTGGAGGGCAAGCCACGCTGGAGAAAGGGAGATGTGGCTCTGGGGGATGGTGATTTTTAAAGCATCACCTAAGGAGGAGGAGTTAAAAAAAAGGTAAGGGGGGGGGGTTAAAAAAAAGGGGGGGGGGGGGGGGAAAGAAAAAAAGGCTGGTGTGCTTGAGCTGAAGCTGAGATAAGTGAGGCCATGTTGTGCACAGGCAAGAAGCTCTGAGGCTCTGAGTGCAGGAGTTGTCTGAGCTAAAATGGCTGCTCCCAAAGCTCAGAGGACTAGGGCAGCTTAGTGAGTCTTAAAGCTTCAGTGACGCAGGGGCTCATATCTCTTGAAAGTGTGATAAACACATTCAGTAGAGCTGTGGCTTGTTTGGCTGAGATGAAAGGACTAAGCTTGGGGGATGGGTAGTGAAAACTGGATGATCTGCTTTTCTGTGAAGTGCTCTAAATGCAGGAGTCGTCTGCTCCATGGAAAAATTTGTTTTCAGGTCTAATGGACTGTGCTAAAGGAGACGTGGGGTGGGGCTTCACTCACTGCTGTAATTTGATCCAGAGCAGATAGCAACCTCTTCCACACAATTTGGTCTGGTGCTTGCACATAAAAGCTTGAGTATCTCGATTATTGTAACTTTGTTAGCTGAAAAGAAGCTGGTGCAGCGTTCATTTTCTTTATTGGTGGTGAGAGGGAGTGGGGGGAGAGAAAGGACACGGTGCAGTCTGCAAAGTAATGTAGGTAAATATGAGGAGAGCCTCTGTGCTCCGGAATTTGACTAGCTAGAAGTTTATTTTAGCAGGCTATCAGAAGAAGCATTCTTTCATCTAAAATCCTGGTGCAGTACCCTCTCTTGTTTCTGTGCCTTCATGTTTTGGAGCTTTCTCCTCACTTTGTAGGTTGCTTCCTTCATACTCCACATACAACAAACACATGGGATTTAAATTGCTGTGGGCTGCAGTTGTGTCTTGGACCTCTGAAACGTTCCGTTTGTCATCCTTTTCCAGCAGATGGAATCTTAAAGAGGCAATTGCTGTATTAGCTTAGGAAGGTAGTTCTTGTGCCTAAGCACTGCACAGGGTAGGAGGGTCTAAGTCTTTTGTTTGGCTTGTGCTTTGTGTCTCCTGTCCTTCATGGCAGTGCAACCCTCTGTCGCAGGATTAATTGTCACCACTGAACCTCTGTTCTTTCGCTGTGTCTTATGTTGCTTTGTACTTGAAGGTATGCAGGGCTTTTGGATAAATCAAGGAAGTCATAATGGCTCTTGAGTCTTTGTAACTCATGCTTCCATTGTACTTTTTCAATATGGTTATTATTCCCGTTGTTGTCCTTTTCTTCCTCCGGCTGTCTCCATCCCCCAGACTGCCAAGGCACAAAGGTCTCGTCCCTAGAATAGGCTGAAATGAAACTGTAAACATTTTAACAAAGACTGGAGGTGCCCTTAAAAGCTTGGTGGAAGGGCAGAGCAAAGTATTCTGCCTTGGGTTTGTGTAAGTGTATCTAACCTTGCTGTTAGGTCTAGGCTTTCAATATCAGGACAGACAGTATGTTGTGAAGAAAGACAGATTCCTCCCTGTGAAAGCTTTTGATACATGGCACTGAATGAGTCAGGAATTGGCAGCTTCCAGGAAGGTTGGAGTGTGTCTCCTGAAGGCAGAAGCTGCTGTCTTCTGATTGTGAATTCCACTGTATGACTGGGAGTAATGTGCCATTTCTCTGCACATGGGCTGTGGTCTTTGAACAAGACCAAATTCTGAAAAACAGCCCGAGGTAAGGGAAGAGCCAAGAGGACAAAGTCCACTGGATCAGTAGTCAGTTGTCAGAGAGTTGAGTGTTCACAGAGTTGAGTCAGCAGCTTGTGGGCTACCTAGATAGGACTTCTTGTGGATCTGAGTAGACGCTTCTTAATAGGGTAAGGAAAGGTTGAGTTCCAGGCCGCTGTGTTTGTGGAATCTCTGCAAATGACTGAGTCATCAAAAGCTTGGTGTTACCTTGGTGTTTCCAGGATTTGTTCCAAAAGCGCTGCTGTAAACTCATGTCGTTCTTCTTCTCTCCTTCTCCTGTTTTTCTTGCAGATTTTTCTAATGTAAAAGATCACCCTGAACCATGGAGGTCCTGCAGTGTGATGGCTGCGATTTTCGAGCTCCATCCTACGAAGACCTGAAAGCTCACATTCAGGATGTTCACACTGCTTTCCTGCAGCCAACTGATGTCTCTGAGGAGAGTCCTACCCAGCCAAGGTCTGGTTCCATCAACGCCAGCAACCAGACCGAGGTTGAATTTTCTTCTGTAAAGGATGAATTCGCAATTGCAGATGACATAGCAGGTAAATCTCAACTCCAAGATTGATCTCAGCTCCTAAGATCTCAGCTCTTACCCCCTATTTTACATGTCTTATTTGAGTGTGTTTTAGTTTCTGCCTTTATTATGGTTTAAAAATCTGCATTATCTTTGTGGCTGTGTCAGCAAAGCAGATATCTAGCATCAGCCATACTGGCTCTGACCATGGTGCTTGTTTTTGGTTTTTTTTTTTTTTTTTTTTTTTTTCCTGCAAATGCAAGCATGGAGGATGGTTTTATTTCCCAGCTTCTTTTCATTGGATTCTTCATACAGATTTTTCATTTTCAGCTTTTCATGGTTGTTCTTCACTATGATGAACCACCTCAAAATTACAACTTTTGTTAGTTTTCAAACTGAAACTAGTTTTATTTTTCCCCCAAGGTAATTTTGGAAACTATCCACCCAAAACTGTACACCACAGTCATTTGTATGTAGAAATTATGCATAATGGTCACTTTTCTGACCATTGCCAGGTCTGTAGATATTACCGTAAGTGAGGGAATCCTCTAATGGTTATTTTCAGTTCAGGGTGTGGTTACATTCTTAAGCATACAGGGTGGGTGAAGGAAAAGCCTTTTTTTTTTAATTTACAAATTTACATATACACCTTAATTCTCATTTTAGGGCAAAATGCAACAAGTCAGATGGGGACTGGAAGTTACTATAGCCAGAGCCAGACTTTCTATGGCCAGCATATGGCTCCAAACCCTAAACCAACCAGCAAGTTTTTCCAGTGCAAGTTCTGTGTGCGTTACTTCCGTTCCAAAAACCTCCTCATAGAGCACACACGGAAGGTTCATGGAGCACAGGCTGGGGGGAGCTCAGTGGGGCCACCAGCTTCTAGTTCCCTAAATTACAACATCATGATGCATGAAGGGTTTGGTAAAGTTTTCAGTTGCCAGTTCTGCACCTACAAGTCACCCAGGCGTGCGAGGATTATTAAGCACCAGAAAATGTATCACAAAAACAACCTGAAAGAGAGTTCAGCTCCTGCTGCTGCTGCTGCTGCTGCTGCTGCTGCTGCTGTGTCTGAATCAACGTCTGCTTCTGTGCCAGTGCAGGAACCCTGCAAGGAGCTGCCGGCAGAGGTGGTGGAGCGGAGCATTTTGGAGTCGATGGTCAAGCCCCTGACCAAGTCTAGGGGCAACTTTTGCTGTGAGTGGTGCAGCTACCAGACACCTCGGAGGGAGCGCTGGTGTGACCACATGATGAAGAAGCACCGCAGCATGGTGAAAATCCTGTCGAGCCTGAGGCAGCAGCAGGATGGAACCAGCGCACCTGAGGTGCAGAGTAAGAGTGCCCAGAGTGCCTCTCCAAACTCGAATTACATGTCCATGAACACAACAGGACGTGAGATGTCGAGTGCTAATGTCTCAAACTTCAGGGGATCTATGGGCAATTCACTTATCAGGCCCAACTCTTCTACATCTTCAAAGTTTTCTTCTGTGTCTTACCCTCAAATGAAGCCTAAGTCACCTCACAACTCGGGCATGGTTAATTTGTCTGACAGATCCCGCTATGGAATTGCTGATATGACGAATTCTTCTGCTGACCTGGAAACAAGCAGTATGCTAAATGACTCCAGCTCAGATGAAGAGCTAAATGAAATGGACAGCGAGAATGGCTTAAACTCCATGGATCACCAGACCTCAGGAATGTCTGCAGAGCAGCTGATGGGATCTGATGGCAACAAACTATTGGAAACAAAGGGAATTCCCTTCAGGAGATACATGAACAGGTTCCAGTGTCCTTTCTGCCCTTTCCTGACGATGCACCGCCGAAGTATTTCCCGTCACATTGAGAACATCCACCTGTCTGGGAAGACGGCCGTGTACAAGTGTGACGAGTGCCCCTTCACCTGCAAGAGCTCTCTGAAGCTCGGTGCCCACAAGCAGTGCCACACAGGAGCAACATCCGACTGGGACACCATGAACTCCCAGGCCGAGAGCATTGCCTCGTCCCTGAATGACAGCGCGGTGTCCTACGAGAGTGGGAATATCAACGGCAGGAAGTCAGCTGGGATGATGGAACCCGTGCAGCCGCAGCCGCCGCAGCCGCAACCGCAGCAGCAGCAGCAGCAGCAGCAACAATCCCCCCAGCCCCATTCACAGCATCCATACAAGTGCACGTTGTGCAACTATTCCACCACCACTTTGAAAGGCCTCAGAGTTCATCAGCAGCACAAGCATTCCTTCTGTGACAACTTGCCAAAATACGATGGGCCGCCTTCAAATGCACCGCAGGAGAGCGAGGCAGATGCTCACCCCTCTGCCAGCACGGTGAAGAAGAGCCAGACCTCCATCCTTGGGCTCTCGTCTAAAAATAACTTTGTTGCAAAAGCCCCTAGGAAGGTCTCAAATGACTTCCCTTTAGATCTCTCTCCCGTGAAAAAGAGAACTAGAATTGATGAAATAGCGAGCAACCTGCAGAGCAAGATCAGCCAAAACAAACAGCAGGAGGATGCTGTGATTAACGTAGAGGATGACGAGGAAGAGGAGGAGGACAATGAGGTGGAGATAGAGGTGGAGTTAGACAGAGAGGAAGACCAAACAGAGCCAATGATAGAGGTTTCCAGTTCTTACGCACCCCAGCAAATGTGGGGCAGAGAGGCTAATGATTCCCAGAAGGAGGCGAGCTTCAGGAGCATGCAGCACGACTACAATTCCACCAACGGGGCGGAGATTGAGCTCACTTTGTCTGAGGATGAGGAGGACTACTACTCTGCTGTCAGCATGAAGGACCATCAGAGCCCTAATGCCTCTGTTCTGGGCAGCCAGTCCAACATGTACGGTACCGACCAGAACAACGAGAATTCGGAGTTCAGTGACTCTGGCAGGCTTTACTATTGTAAACACTGTGATTTCAGCAACAAATCTGCCAGGAGTGTTAGCACCCACTACCAGCGAATGCATCCCTACATCAAATTCAGCTTTAGGTACATCCTGGATCCCAATGATCACAGTGCAGTGTACCGGTGCCTCGAGTGCTACATTGACTATACAAATTTTGAGGACCTGCAGCAGCATTATGGGGAGCATCATCCTGAAGCTATGAATGTACTGAACTTTGATCATTCTGATCTGATCTACCGCTGCCGCTTCTGCTCTTACACAAGCCCAAATGTTAGAAGCCTGATGCCACATTACCAAAGAATGCATCCCACAGTGAAAATTAACAATGCAATGATATTTTCAAGCTACGTTGTTGAGCAGCAAGAAGGGCTGAACACAGAGTCTCAGACACTCAGAGAGATCTTGAATTCTGCTCCAAAAACTATGGCAACCTCCACCCCCGTGGCTCGCGGGACTGGTGTGCCAGCTGGTTTTAACAAAAGTGCCACCAAGAGTTTCAGTCCTGAATGTGAAAATCAGAAGGAACCTTCAGTCAACACTGTGGTTGTTTATGACTGTGACGTGTGTTCATTTGCAAGCCCTAACATGCATTCAGTTTTGGTGCACTACCAGAAAAAGCACCCCGAAGAAAAGGCCTCATATTTCAGAATCCAGAAGACCATGCGTGTAGTCTCTGTTGACAGGGGCTCTGCCCTCGCCCAAATGTCGTTTGAGCTGGGGGCTCCCATCTCCCCGAAACTCTCCAACTTGGCTTCTCAGCCTCCAGCACCCCCGCCACCACCCCCAGACCTCTCTACTGAGCTCTACTACTGCAAACACTGTTCCTACAGCAACCGCTCCGTCGTGGGGGTGCTTGTCCACTACCAAAAGAGGCACCCGGAGATCAAGGTCACGGCCAAGTACATCAGGCAGGCCCCGCCGACCGCAGCCATGATGAGGGCAGGGGAGCTGCCGCCCGGCATCCAGAGGCCACCGGTGTCCATGCAGCAGCTGGGCCGCGGCGGGACCGAGAGCTCCGTGAGCCCTCCGGAGAACGAGATGTTCTTCTGCCAGCACTGTGATTACGGGAACCGGACCGTCAAGGGCGTGCTCATCCACTACCAGAAGAAGCACCGCGACTTCAAAGCCAACGCGGATGTGATCAGGCAGCACACGGCCACCATCAGGAGCCTTTGTGACCGCGGCCAGAAGAAATCGGCCGGCAGCCTGCCTGCCCACGCCTCCGGCAGCGAGCGGGACAAGTCCAAGCTGAGAGCCCTCAAGTGCAGGCAGTGCAGCTACACCTCCCCTTACTTCTATGCATTGAGGAAGCATATTAAGAAAGACCACCCGACTCTGAAGGCCACGGTGACATCCATACTGAGGTGGGCGTTTCTGGATGGCTTGATAGAAGCTGGTTACCACTGTGAATGGTGCATTTATTCACACACAGAGCCAAGCGGCTTGCTTGTGCATTACCAAAGGAGGCATCCCGAGCATTATGTTGATTATACCTACATGGCAACCAAGCTCTGGGCAGGTCCTGATCCTTCCCCTCCTGCCCTAGTGATGCCAACAGAGATGAAGACCTATAAATGCAGGGACTGCATTTTTGAAGCATCTTCTATTTGGGATATTACCAATCACTACCAAGCATTTCACCCTTGGGCCATGAATGGGGATGAATCTGTGTTGTTAGATATCATTAAGGAGAAAGATACTGTTGAGAAAACCATGCCACAGCCTGATGAAGGTGGGGTCAGGATGGAATCTGAAGACCAGATAGCAACACCACAGATGGATCAGGATGCAGAGTGTGCAGAGGATCCCAGCCTTTCCCATGAAAAAACTGTGCAGCTGGCTTCTGCAAATCCTGCCATCTCCTCCACTCCATACCAGTGTACAGTGTGCCAGTCTGAGTACAACAACCTGCATGGCCTCCTGACACATTATGGCAAAAAGCATCCTGGCATGAAAGTGAAGGCAGCAGACTTTGCTCAGGATATAGACATTAACCCAGGGGCTGTGTACAAGTGCAGACACTGCCCCTACATTAACACACGCATTCATGGCGTCCTCACACACTACCAGAAGCGGCACCCATCGGTAAAAGTCACTGCTGAAGACTTTGTGCATGACGTGGAGCAGTCGACTGACATAGCTCAGAACGACGTGGAAGAGACAAGCAGGATTTTCAAGCAAGGCTATGGTGCTTACCGCTGCAAGCTCTGCCCCTACACCCACGGAACCCTTGAGAAGCTGAAAATCCACTATGAGAAGTACCACAATCAACCCGAGTTTGATGTTTTTGCCCAGTCACCACCCAAGGTGTCTGCCTCAGTGGAGCCAGACATGGTGACTGAAATCAAGACCTCCCCAGAAATTGCTGCTGAGGATGTTGGAGAGGTGTCCATGCCGGCGCCTCATTTCTCTAGTTCTCACTTAGTGTCTCACACAGTTTTCCGGTGTCAGCTCTGTAAATATTTCTGCTCCACCCGGAAGGGGATAGCAAGACACTACCGCATCAAACACAACAACGTCCGGGCGCAGCCGGAGGGCAAGAACAACCTCTTCAAGTGTGCTCTGTGCTCCTACACCAACCCCATCCGCAAAGGGCTCGCGGCACACTATCAGAAAAGACATGACATTGATGCTTACTACACTCACTGCCTGGCAGCCTCCAGGACAGTAAGCGACAAACCCAATAAAGTGATCATTCCATCGCCTCCCAAGGATGACACTCCTCAGCTCAGCGAGGAGCTGAGGAGGGCTGTGGAGAAGAAGAAGTGCTCGCTCTGCTCCTTCCAGTCCTTCAGCAAGAAGGGCATCGTGTCCCACTACATGAAGCGCCACCCTGGTGTTTTCCCTAAGAAGCAGCATGCCAGCAAGCTGGGGGGATACTTCACTGCCGTGTACGCTGATGAGCACGAAAAACCAGCTCCAGCCGAGGAGAGGAACGACTTTGAAAAGCCTGAGGTGGAGGCTGAGGCTCAGGAAATCGAGTGGCTTCCCTTCAGGTGCATTAAATGTTTCAAGCTGTCCTTCAGCACGGCAGAGCTGCTGTGCATGCATTACACTGACCACCACAGCAAGGATTTGAAGAGGGACTTTTCCATACTTGGAAGTGGCACCCGCTCTCAGAGCCCTGTCTACCAGTGCAAGCACTGTGATACAAAATTGCATAGCACGGCAGAGCTGACTGCACACTTGAATGGTCACAATGAGGAATTCCAGAAGCGTGCCAAACGTCAGGAGAGGAGGAAGCAGCTTTTGAGCAAGCAGAAATATGCAGATGGTGCTTTTGCAGATTTCAAACAAGAGAGGGTAAGGATTTGTGTGTCTGGTCTCTTTCTCTGCCCCCTGCTCCCCACCAGGGAGCCCACCAATGCCCACTTGCATGTTCTCTTTGACAGCCAAGTGACCACAGGCTAATGAATGACTCAGAGTGCCAGTGAGCTCCATAAGTCAATTACACATCCTGCTTTAATTTCCTCATCCATCCTCCCTTAGGTTCTGTAGGAAACCTTGTTCCTTCCTACCGCTTCCTTCAGTATTTTCTTTATCTTCTTTCCTCCCTCCCACGCTTCTGGAGGGCCATCTGTGTCTGACAGTCGCTTGTTCTTTTGTGGCAAGGCTGCCATGTACTTTGTCACAGATTCTCTACAAAATGTCCCATCCCCTTCTTCCATGTCCCTCTGAATAACACATCAGTTTTCTTCTCAACCTTCTCTCTCTCAGTCCTTTCTCTCATTGAGCACTCAGGATTAGCATGACACGGATCTCTGGTGACAGGAGCTTTGGGCAGGTGCCTCACAAGGAGAGGACCAAATTGTTTCTCCATTTCTTGCCAGCTTACCCGCTTCCTTCTGCTTCAGTTTGAAAAATGCACTTGCGCAGGAAAAGCTTTGCACAGAAGTTGGGGAAGTTCTGGGGTCCTGGAGGAGGAGGAGGAGGCACAGCTTCAGGCCAAACCAGAATGGTCTTCTAGAGGACCACTGTTAGCCATAAACTGAATGTTTCTTCTGCACAGATGTCTTGTCCACTTACTTTGTAGGCATTAACAATCTCAGCAGAAATTGAGCTTGCAGTTCTGCAAGACTGGACATCCAAGTATAGCATCAGGTCTAAAGTCTGGTCTGTGCTCCTGAAAACGAGGTGACAAATCCTGCTTCAGTGGTTTGTGCTTGTGTGCTCAAACAGGCCTTTGGACACTTGGAAGATGTCTCAAAACTCAAGGAGAGGAAGGTGGTTGGCTACAAGTGCAAATTTTGCGTGGAAGTCCATCCAACACTTCGAGCCATCTGTAATCACCTCCGCAAGCATGTCCAGTACGGGAATGTCTCTTCTGTGTCGGCCACTGTGAAGGTAAGAATTCCTTAAAGGTGACTGAAAGTGACTGAAACTACTTGCATTGTTTAAAATAAAGGCCTCGCTGATAACCTGTGGAGGGCTCTTGTGAAGCTGAATGGGTTTTGAACTGGGCATTCCGGTTCAGCATGGTGTTTTAATCTAACACTAAGTTTCTGAAGTGCATTTGGTTCATTTCAAGATGTTTTAACTTTTTCTCACTCTCGATCCAGGGGCATGAAGACTCTTTAATTCTCATTTCTTCTCAGCCACAGAGGAGTTGGTGTTGTTGATGACCATAAGACGGTTTATGAGCGGGAAACTTTCTCTCAGCTACTCTATGGGCAACATTTCTACTTAAGCTCAAAAAGAGTTGTTTGTTTCCTTTTTTTTCCTGTATGTGTATGATTTTTATTTTAGGAAAAGGAAGTGTGCACAAACGAATGTGTGAAGCTGCTTGTGGTGCACCTTTCCACATGGAATTTGCACGCTGGCTCCAAACAAAGCATTCAGTGGCCAGCTGAGCCAGTGATCCCCTCCAGGTGATTAGGTGCAAACATGTTGTTCCTTTCCCCCTGTGGAAAGGGGTGCCTCCTATGACATCTCCAAGGACAAGTGGTGTTCCAAAATCTGGTTTCCAGGGTATTTATTGGCAGGGGAAGTGAAAGTGAAGCAAGGCTGTGGGAGCTAGCTCTTGTCAGAGGCTCCTGCTGCATGAATGACAGGCCTATTTTGGTGACATAATCTGCTTTTTGTGATGAAACCCTGTCCTTCACAGCCTAACTCTCCCCACCTAAGAGAGCTTTCATGGCCCTGCCACTGACCTTTCCTTACCTTCTCATCTCGTGACAGATTCAGATGCTTCCCTCCTAAGAGTCCTTTCCCTCTCCTCCTCACTTCTCAAGTGATGCTTGTGTAGGGTCAGTGTTTTCTTTTGAGTAAATAAAATCTTGCATCAGGGAACAAAAGCTGAAAGGCACAGCCTAAAGAATGTGCTGGAAATGCCTCTTGCAGGTTATTTAAGTAGCTGCACAAATGCATGCTCTGGTTAGAAATGGGAAAGGAAGGTTATGAAAGAGAGTTAGAAAAAGGACTTTTTCTGTTTGCTCTATATTTTTAGAGGGTTCTGGGTCTTAGTCTACCAGCTTGTTTCTTGAGAAAACTTTGATGCTGATGGACAAAGTCTACTGAAGAGTAGACAGCTGTACTAGTCTGCAGGGTAGCTAAAGCAAAATAAACTAAAATTAACTTCTCTGGAACTTACTAATTATCTGATCAAGTTTAGAAGATTCACATCAAGACCATGTCTTGGAAAGATGGGTTTCTTGGCTTTTTGCATGATCTGACACAAACTTGCTCAAGGATTGAGTTTTTTGTTGGTTTTTTTTTTTGGTTTTTTTTTTTTACATATGCCTGGATATAGTAGATGTAATTATGTTTTTCTCTCCCAAGAATAGGTCATTTTTTTTCAGAAAGCCATTGATGTGGAGCTTGTGTAGGGACATGTTTAGAGAAATAATGCAGTGGGAAGCCTGGACATTCTGGTGAACACAGGGGAAAGACTGAGGGGCAGAAGGGAGAGAGAATTGATGGCTTTGGGGGGATATGTCTTTTTTAGCAGGAAGCTGAAGATCCTTCAAACACAACTTTGATGGAGGGTTTTGAGGGAGCCAAAGACCCTGGCATTGTGGAATTTACAGAAGCTGAATATGGAGCATCCCTGGAAGATGAAGCCAGGCCTGGGGGCTACCTCTGCAGCCAGTGTGACCGGGTTTTGATGTCTATGCAGGGTCTGCGATCCCACGAGAGGAGTCACTTGGCTCTGGCCATGTTTGCCCGGGAAGACAAGTACAGCTGCCAGTATTGCTCCTTTGTCTCTGCTTTCAGGCACAAGTAAGTCGTGGCTTTTTTTTTTTTTTTTTTTCCTTTTTTTAGAAATTTTTTTCCCTTTTTTTTGGGTTTCCTAAAGAATTGCCAGCTAGCGGTGCTGGTTTGTGGGCTGACACTGAAGAAGAGCTCGCCTGACTTGGTGCTGAGCCACACTTTTCTCAACATGTGGTGTTTACATATTTTCCACTCTGCAAAGCCTTTGGCCTTATGATTGGCTGTTTGCAAAGATTGCACCTCCTTGTGTTCTTGAATTTGTGTTAGCCCTCTTTTTGCATGTCAGGGAGAAGCATGCAAGCCAAAGAATGAAGATTATTTCAGAATGCAAATGGTGCAGCCCACCACTTATGCCCACCTTTGTCAAATGCATGAGAATTAACAAGCCAAGAAAAGTCAGTCTTCCACATTTAAGAAACTTTTGTTGCATAGAACTACTTTATTTGTACTTACTACGGTTTTTTGTGGGTTGAGTTTCCATTTCTAATGTTTAAACAGCGCCATAAATTTACCTTAAATCAGACTCTTTTTTCTTAATTATGGCATGCAGTTTCAGTCAAATATTTCAAATTCATAACAGTGTGCTGAATGACTCCCTCATCCTGCTTTCCTTGTCTGATATATGGTAATCATTAATAGTCACATTTTCTATCATTTGTTTCCCTGACGTTTGGCTTAGCTTTAAGTTTGTTTGTTTTAAAAATTATTTTAATAGTAAAAATATATATGTCCCCCCCAAAAAATAGGGTTTGTGATACATTTTCCAATGGCAGCCTGGACCTGATTCACATGTCTGTGTTTCTTCTTAATTTCTGAGGAGAGAGCTGCTTGTTCATTGTTTTAACAAAAGGAGACAGATCCAGGTGCTCATTTGATGCAGCACTCTTAAATTTGATGATGATGTCACTGTTTTGCAATCAAATGCAGGTGGAAGAGAAGACATTTTTCAGTTCCTTGTGTTAAAAAGCAAAGTTTCTGCTGGTGTCACAGCATTGCAAATTCATGCCAGAGCTGGAAAGGTCCACAGGATTGAGCAGCCAAGGGTAGGAGAGGGATCTGGGGGAAGGATGCGCTGCTGGGTGTATCCCACCCTGTTTTGGCAAGGCTGGCAAGTGAGGGGAGCCCCTGCAGGGCTTGCTGTTCACCTGGTAAACTTGCTTCAACAGTCAGACTTTTGTTGAGTTTGGTGCCTAGTCACTCTGTTTCCTGCTGAGGGTAAGTTGTGTCCCAGAAGTTGCAGGATGGTTGCATCAAAAAGTGGTGGATGGCAGGGAAGAGCTCACCACCTAACTTGATAATAGGTGTGGTCTCTGTTGTTGAAGTTGTTTGCTTCTTTTATTTTTGTTTCTGATGCAATTATTCCCCTGGGAGATTAAGTCGATGAGGGAAACCAAGCCAAATGTTTAAACAGCCCACTATTCTCCCAAATCTGACCAAAACTTTAAAACCTCTTTTTGGAAGAGTGCAGCTGGCAAACTATGTGGTTGTGAACACAGTTTTAATTACTGCCATGTTGAATACCTTAAGGTATATATATTTATAATAGCTTAATATGTATTACATACCTCTTTGGCAGTCTGCTTTAATTGTTAAGTAATCTCATTCCCTAGAGGCTATTTAAAACAAGTTTTGTTCTATGAAGTATTCACTGTGAGTCTTCAAAGCCTTACTCATTTAGGAGATGTTTTCCCCCATTTCTCTAGAAAAGCTGTGCGTTTTGTCTTGTCCCAAACTCCATCCTGGATTTCTGCTAAGTTGGATTTGTATGAAGTGACCCTGAGAGGAGAGACAAGTTCATTTTCTGCTTTTTTGCTGTTATCAGATGTTTGAATACACAGGCTTCAGTGTTAGCTCTCGTAAACAGGGATTTTCTGGCTCAGGCTCTTTTCAGTGTGGGACTGAAGATCACGTGAGATCTTGTGTAGTGTGACAGGCCTGGAACAACTGCTATTTGAGCTACATGTTGATGCTCTGTAAAAGAGCAGGACAATTTAGGACAAATAAAAAGAACTACGCCTGAAATACATCTAGAACTGAGGTGGGGGTGGAGGGAGGTTTTGGCAGATTGCAGCTCCTGCAGTGTCTCTGCCCCGTTGTTGTTCCATCACTGCATGGGATGACTCCAGCTAAGACCAGATCACAAAGCATAAATGTGTCCAAGGTAGAGGCTGTACTGGAAATATTTACAGCTTGGGCTCAGACTACCTGCCTGCCACCCAGAGACAGTGAATTCATGTCTGTCAGCCACAGCACAGGAACTGCAGAGCTCTGCAGGATTCACTCAGTTAGAATGAATTTGATCTTCTGTTAGAAAATGTGGGAAACGTCCTTTTTTCTCCTCCAAACTTTACTGAGCTGCTAGGACAAATTGTGTCGAGAGCAGTTTTTGATCACTTCACAGTATTCAGGCTGTTGGTACTTCCATTTTCCCTGAAGAAAGTAGAGGCTGGTCTTTGCCACCCCTTCTTCTCCTGCTGAGCTTCATGCAGAATCTCCTGCACTGCTGCTTCTGAAACTCTGCTGCCTTTTAATCCTGGAACTCATCAACTGTAGCCTGCTGGCACCCTCCCCAGAGCAGGATCTCTAATCTGCTTTTGCTGCTGTAACCAAAAGAAGGCTTCCTCAGTAAAGCTGGTCAACAAAATTTTTTTTTTACTCTTGATCACCAGAACAAGAGAGGACATACATATTTTCACAAAAAATGTTCGTCAGGAGAAAAATGATGTAATGATAATTTAATAAGAAAATAATTTCTTGCCTGTTTCATGTTTCTTCAGCTGGTCCTCTCAGTCTGGATCATGCAGAACTTAATTTATACTAATCTTGCCCTATAAGTTTATTTAGGTGGCTTGCTCTCTGTATATACAGAATTGGTGTCAGCTCTGCTCCTAGATTCGTGCAGGCAGACCTGTTGAATTTGTTGCAGAGAGGAGTGTGAGAAAGAGCCCTTACTTGCTTTGCTGTTGCTGCAAAGTGCTTTGCTTTGCCTCTGAAGGCACAGCTGAAACAACTGACCCTTTTCTGTCTCCCTTTTCTGTCTCTCCTCAAGCCTGGACCGCCACATGCAGACCCACCACGGACACCACAAGCCATTCCGCTGCAAGCTCTGCCCCTTCAAGTCCTCCTACAACAGCCGCCTGAAAACCCATATCCTCAAGGCTCACGCTGGTAAGTTCTTCCCTCTCAGTCTTGCAGCTGAAATGGCCCGGTGTGTTCTTGTGGCTGATGGCAGATGCTGGGTTGAGCCACGTGTTTTGTCACCAGAACTGGGTAAGGTTTTCCCAAAGGCCACGTTTGCGGCTGGGCAGCCAATGGAATCTGTGGGGCTGAGTGGGAGCCTGGGTAATGGGAAGGGCAAGGATTTAAACTGATGGGTACTTCAGTACTTTTTTCTTCTCTTTTCCCTCACATGCATGATATTTTTTTCCTTATTTCTGCTTTTCTCCAAGTGGATTTCATCGCTTATACCATAGATGCCATAACGAAAATGGCAGTGAGCATTGCTCTGCTCTTTGCATTTATGTTTATGCTTTAGGTGAAATTTTTCTTTCTGGGAAAAAGACTGTGAACAGCACCTTGGTTTTTGGTAGAGTCTTATGCTGGCTTTCCTGTTAAAACCAAACCCTGCAAACACTGGGAGTCAGGTGTGTGTGGAACTGACTGAGAATGTCAAAATTCATGTTACCAGACGTGGAAATTTGTCTTGCAAATCTCTGTATTTCAGTATGGAATCCATACCAGCAAGCAAGCAAGACATGCTTCTGAGGAACAGGAATTGGGAAGGTGATGTGTCACACAGAGTAGGTCACCTGAAATTGTTGCACGTGTGATTATTAAAAAGATGAGGATTTCCTCATCTTTATTCCTTGGCTATAGACTCTTGGCACCGTCACACATCCTGCATCAAAAGGTTATCTTTTGGTTTGCAACACAAACGTGCACTCTGGTGCAAATAATAGCATAGTGACCAGTCTGTAAACCTGAAAACTAGCCCAGCTGTTTAAAAGTTGTGAGTTGAAACTCCTTGAACAGGAGTTTCTGATAAAAAGGACCCACAAGTATGTTCCTTTTTTTTATTTGTTTACTCAAAGTCATATACACTGGGGTGGAAGGTGGAAAAATGGGGAGAAAAGGCATAAGAGATTTGTAATTGTCTGCTGATACAAAAACAATATATTGTTGCCATTGATCCAAAGGCATTTTTCATCTACAGAAATATAGGAGGGATTGATGGTCTTGTGTACTTTGTTTCCTGTATTTTTTTTTTTTTTGGATTTCACAGAGCTTGTGCCAGTTTCTGTACTTGGATGGATAAAATAGATTAGCTCAACTTTTGCCACCTTCCTTTTCTATGGGAGGACCATGGCATTCTGTCCCTTCTGGGAAATCCAACTGCAGCAGTTCCAGTTCACAGAATCCCACATCCTGTATGGAGGAGCCATGGTTCTTTATTTTCACCAGCCATTAAGTAATGTTTTCTTTATGCTATTACACAGCTGGGCTCCTTGCTTGAACCTGCCAGATTTTTAGACCCAAAGTTACCATGCAACTAATATTTACTTCACACTTCTCTTCATGTAATTCGTTGATTTATTTATTAGGAATTCATGCTTCTGAGCTTTGTTTAGTGGACAGACACCCCTTGAAGGGCCATGTTTTGCATTCTACAAGAACACAATTTCATGGTTGCCTAGATAGTGCTTGCACAGTGACTTGGGTAATAGGGTTTCCAAAGGCTTATATATGTTTCTGCCTCAGTCCCATTTCCACCAAATGGATGGTCACGTCGCAGAAAAGTTGCCTGTATGTTTTTCACTCAGAACTTTGCTTTGGTGTGTTTTGAGTCAGTCATTCAGAAATATGTATTACTGAACAAACACGTCTGACTTCCTCAGACTCCCCAGTTTTTTAATGGCATGGTGGTTCCCTGAACCTCTCTTATGTTTCCTTTTTTGTTTTTTTTTTTTTCAATTGTCAATCGTCTCATCCATTCATTCAGAATTTAAAACTTCAGTCCTCCTGAATTTTTTCTGAACTCCTGGATATCTTTAAAAGTCCATAAGATCCTGAATCCTGAAGTATTTTACTCAGTCTGCCTCTCTGCCTCATTTTCTGGGTATGGATCAAAATTCAGTGAACTACAAAATCCTTTCTTGTGTGACAGCTGGTACCAGTGTTTCTGGCATTTGTTTTTCATCCAGTGTGTGCCATCTCCTCTGGCATGGAGCAGAACAGTTTACAGTTACTCTAAACGGGCTCTCTGTTGTTTTCATCTGAACTTTTTCACCTGTCCTTTAATTTTTTTAACTTTTTTTTTTTTTGCTTGTGTTTTTGAGGAATCTTTGTTACCAATTTCTTAATCAGCAATTACTCTGGAAATGCAGAAATGGGTGATTGTAACATAAGGGCATTGGTCCTGTTCAGTTTCTGTGTATTCTGGAACACAGTGCTTTGAGTACATATCAAGTGTTGAGACCCACTACATAAATGCTTACATTTATTTATTTGTAATGTATTAATATGATCACTTGGTGAGACACAAAACTAGCAGTCAAAAAAAAAATGCAGAAGACTTGTGTTGGGCCAAACTGTGCCTGATTGCAGAGGAAAAGCCAAAACAGCTTTTCTTCTGCAATCAGGCACATCCTTTCATGTTTTTGATATCCTTTGGAGATGAATAGTGGGCATATTTATTAGTGTGTCTAGGCTGCTTGGTGTGTAATCATCCTTTATTTGCTTTAATGTCTTGTGGTGCTTTTAAGTTAATGGTTGGTGCACGTTGTCATCCAGGAATCTCTTACACTGACAAAGCCATGAAGGTCTATATCTGTATCCCACTGGTATCTTGTAACCTTGGAATACCTTTTGTCCTTAAATTATTGTGTTCCACTGAGCAACTCGTGGTGCGTGCCACTCAAGAAATGTTGTATTTCTGTTTGTAAAAAGGAAATGTGTAACTCGTACAATGCACAGGTGAGGAATGTCATTTGAAAAAACACACAGGGCAGTTTTTTGTTTCACTACTTCAGACTCTCCGAGTGATCTGTTCTTTTTCAGATGCACCAAAAAAGGGCGTTCTAAGAGTTTGTGTTTTGTCCTGATGATTAGCATGGTTTTTCTGGAAGACAGTGGTGGGAGTTTTGTGGAGGATGGTTGCTAATCATTTCAGGTGTGCTTACTCTGAATGGCTGCAAACATGTGTGTTTTTATATTCTCTTTTGGTTCACTTATTTCTGGTGTGGGAAACGGTGCTGCTTGAGAGCCTTCTTTGCTGGATTTGTCAAGAGGTGGAAAACATTTTCTGCTTCATCCATTACCAAAACTCTCGTTCTTCTTCTGTTGCTGTTCATGAATATTTTGCTCCTGTATTAGTTTTGGCACTTTATGTACAACTCATATGTGGCCAGTGTTACTCTTGTACATGGAAGTGGCACTTCCAAAACAATAACTTGGCACCTGTATATAGAATCACGTTGTTTGTGTTGGGACAGTTTCACTTTGTGTTCCAATTGCCTCCATGCCTCCGTGCAAAACAAATCTTGTATCAGGATTTGTTTCCCCTTGTTTGCTGTCTCTATGGCTTGGAATGTATTCAAAATTAAATCCACTACTGTGCATTACTTCTGTTCTTTCACTTCTTTTAGTGGTTTCTCATAACACACTTCCACACAGCCTGGTAGATACACCCTCTTGCACTTGGCATTGCCATGTTCACCAGCCTTGACTTTGTTGCCACTTCTTTGAAGACTGATGCTGCCTAATGGCAGGTTTTTCATAAGGAAATCTGTAACCTTTCCCAAATGTAATTATACCACACACTTTTTATTTTTAATTTTTTTTTTCTTTCTTTCTTTTTTGTTTGTGGAGGGCCCTTTGTTAGAGTTTTGTAGTGTCCTTCTTGCTTCATTAATAATGACGCTGGATGTGCTGCATGCAGAAACAAGCTTCACCATCTCTGGTTGCTGTGCTCCCAAACAAATTTAGAAGTGCCGTGGTTAAGTTGCTCCATTTTCATCCCAGAGTCTGTTTTCTTCCCATACCATGCAACACAGGCATGCTGAAAGTCTGGTCTCTGTTTTTCTTGACATCAGCCGCTGTACAAGGATCTGCAGTTGCCAGAAAGTGATACTTTGGTCCAAAGCAGGTGTCTACACCCACAGACTCCAGGCTGCTCCAACAGGGAGGCATGCATAGCTTGTTTCCTTTGGGATCAGTCTTTTCGCTGAAGAGTCCATGGGAATTTTACTGCCAAGTTCAGTAAGAGAAGTGTGAGGGCCCCATTTTGTTTCTTTTGTGAGCTGATGACTTGCCTGTATTTCGCTCACCCAGGTGAACATGCCTACAAATGTTCCTCCTGCTCATTTTCCACCATGACAATCAGCCAGCTGAAAGAGCACTCCTTGAAAGTGCATGGGAAAGCACTGACACTACCAAGACCCCGCATTGTCAACCTTGCAGCCTCACACGCCCACCACACCTCCAAGAACCACACTCCTGCTGAAGAAGTGGAGGACTCTAATGGTAAGAGGTGCCTCAGAGCAAGAATTTAATTGTCTAAGGTGCCGCTTAATATTTTTATTGCCAACCAAATTGCAGCAGGCAGCTTTGCACCAAAAGCATCTTCGTATGGTCATTAAGAGGAAACCAGAAGTTGCATCAAAACCCAAGAGTTAAACGTGGTGTTGTAGGAAGTGATCTGCTTTAGGCCCTCACCAGTTCATACTACAATTATTTGTTCCCTCACTGCACCAGCTGACTTTGGAACATGTCACTGCTGGCTTTGCCAGCCGAGATTTACATTGTAGAAAATATTTCAGACTCATAATTTCCATTTGTAGCCAGTGGGAAAGGGGTCTTCAAATTCCATCCATGCTCCTGATTTTCTTTTATATTCATAGAATCATAGAATTCATAGGTTTGGGTTCGAAGGGGCACCTTGATGATCATCTCCTTTCACTCCCCTGCCATGGGCAGGGACACCTTCCACTATCCCAGCTGCTCCATCCAACCTCACCTTGGACTCTTCCAGGGATCCAGGGGCAGCCACAGCTGCTCTGGGAAACCTCTGCCAGGGCCTCACCATGCTCACAGGGAACAGTTTTTTCCTAATATCTAATCTCATGAGTAGAGCACTCTGATGAAACCACATGATTAAGCTTAAAATGTGAACCAGTAATAGTAGGAGGAGTAATTACTGTTGTTGTCTGTTGTACACCAAAAGTATCTTCAGATATTCAGCTGCAGGAAGGAGAACTTGAGCACTGTTTCCTTTTTTTCAGTGCTTCTTTTGAAAGCTTTTAATCCCCTGGTGCTGGAGGGGTGTGTAGAAGATGTTTGGAAAGCAGCAGAGGGAGGGACACTGTTTAAACAGAGAAAATGGAAGAGGTGGTGTGGGGTATCACAGCAAGCTTAAAGGCTTTTTAAGTAGTAGCTTATGAGGCATCTTTTGGTGTCACTTCCTACCAGTTAAGAGCTCTTCTTTGGAAAAAAGAAACCCCAACCTTAATTCCTGGATGAATTTCATTGACATGGAAGGAGAATATTTGCAGATGTTCAAAGAACTGGAATGTATGGAAGGTGTGTTAGAAGAAAGGAAAATACTTTTTTTTTTTCCCCAGAGGTTGAGTGGTCCTAGCTGCTAAACAGCAGGAATTTTGTTCTTTGCTGTTTTGCTTGTGATACCGGTGAACTAAGAATGGGAGGTAGATATTATCTGCAATCGTTTTGTAGCATTTTTGCGTCTCCTATTTTCCTTTCTTTCTCATCAGACAAAAAAATAACCTAAAAAAACCAAAAGTGAAATTAAAAGAGTGAAAAAAAAGAAGTTCAGAAAATGGCTGAAAGGACTTGAAAGAAGTAAATCATCAGCATAAAAACACCTTATTGAATAAAAAAAGAAAAAAAAGGCAAAATATTTTTGTGACTTAGCAAGTCACTTTTTGGGTCAGAATCAGAATCTTAACAAGAGATTTTGACCAGCTGCTCCCAGACAACCTGTTTGTCACTGGGTTGTCTGGAACAGTGCAATTACTGAGTTTTTTTGCTAATGCTGGCTTAAGCTAATCCAGCAAGCTGAGTACACCTTGAGATGTGTACTACTGCTTTATTTTTTTTCTGCTTTTAAAATAAAATGTTCCACTACTGACTTAAGAAGTGGAGAATAATTTTCAGTGGCTGTCCTATCCTTTCCTGTGTGTTAGCAGTCTTCTGTTAATGGTGTGTGGACAATACTCAGTTTTGGGAAGGATGACTCAGTTACTTTTTTTTAAATTTTGCTTAGCCCAGGAGCTCAAACTCTTGATTTGTGCAGTTAAAATTCAGGATACCTGCTGTGTCCTGTAGAGGATAATTTTGCAGCCTGTAAGAAGTCTTCCTAGAAATAGTTAAAACGATGACTCTGTTAACAACAGCATTTCATTGGGCTGACTTTCTTACCTAGACCTGTATTACAACCTGAGACCAAGGCCAAATTTGTCCCAATTAGCTAGATCATCTTTAAATGGGGTTAATGGTTAAGTCACTTTGACAATAATAGAAGCCACCCACTGGGGAGCTCATCAGACAAGTACAGGTGTTACAATAATAGTGTTAGCATTTTCAGCATTGCTTGGGGAAGGAATAACCTGCTTTAAGTAGTTTTTTCACATTATACAGTTGGCTGCAGATCAGGTTAATGGTGGCTGCTCTTATGGCATCGCAGGTTTTTTGGGTTTTTAGAAGGCAATAAATCATTGCCTCCGTGGCCCGGGCCTGTGAGTCACAGGCGGTGTGCAAGACCAGATGAAATAACTGGTCCCAATAATAGGAAATGCAGGCACTGTTACATCCAGCTGGAGTATTAGGAAAGGCTGACGTGGTGTGGAGTAGCTGGATTTTGTCTGCTGGTGTGTGTGAATGACCTGCAGTGTGAACCGTGATCAAAGCTAATTCACCAGGGAGGCAGCACTGAACCTGGGCTGGGGTGAAAGGCAGACAAAAGGCTGCATCCCGTTGTTAGGGAGCTTGTTTTGTGGGTTGATGGGTGTGCAGCAGGCTTGTGTAATTGAAGTAGTTGCAGAAAGGAGCTGTTCCTGCCTGTGAATTAATGCTGTGGTTGGAGTAGGAAGTACGGCAGGGTGGTTTGGGGAGATCTGGGAGCTGGCAGGACTCGTCGGCTGTTGAGCTCTGTAAAAATGTGGGAGAGGGAGAAGGGTACTGAACTGTAACAGCAAAGTGCATGAACAGAGCTGCTCTGCAGCAGCAGCCCAGTGGAACTTCCGTGATGCTTCTTTTCCCTGCAAAAATTGTTCCCTGAGGGGCCTTTCTTAGAACGTTCCTTTTGTTCTTTTGGATCCATCCATGCATTGAAAGAGGTGAATGCATTCATATTTCTGTGGCTCATCTCCTTCACTTCTGTGTTGGCAGCAGCAGACCTAATCTGAAGTACTCAGCTGCACATCCCAGAGGTGTTTTGGGGTGCATGGTAGGCTTTTTGTGGAACTGGAGCTAAAGTGGAGTAGGTGCTGAACGTTTTGGGTAGACCCATCCTTGCCAACTGTAATTCTGGTGACAGCTGTCATTAGAAAGCATAACAACCTCTTAATTCTAATTAATAACAATCATCCAGAGCGTGTGTGCTTCTCTCAGGGCAGTGGTGTAAGAAGGTGATGGTGTCATTCCTGATGAGTCAGCCGAGAAGGTTTTTTTACAGATGCATCATTCAAAGATCCTGCCTTTTTTATCCTACCCCTCTTTGCCTTCTGGGCAATATTTTAGTAGATAAAGAACCTGTTTTCACTGTATCCTCTTCTAACCAGAAGTAAAGCACTCTGTGGGGTTTTTTTGGCGGGGTGTGAAGTGATGATATTTTTGTTTGTGGGTGTTCTTCTTAAAACAGTCATTAAAAATACCCCTAGAAAATACTGGTCATGAGCACTATTTTTCTGGTTTTCATAGTATAGGGGCCTTGAATAGTTTGTAGTGTCCAGCTCTTGTTGACACAATGAGGTTGCCATTGTGATAAAATGTTCTCCTGATAGTTCACAGGTGTTTTTTGTCTTGCAAGAAGGAAATGGTGGGGGTTTGCTATATATTTGCATGAGTGTTTGGCTTGTTTGTTTGAATTTACTTATTTTCATTTTACACTAAAATGTTCCTTAACAATTCTGAGATCATGAGCAGCAAAAGTTAATTGTAAATGGAAATGCTACAAACTGGGGACTGGATGGATCTCCTCACAAAATCTGCTTCCATGTTCTTTCAGCCTTAGTGAGAATAAGAGCTTGTATTTCTGTTAAACCCTGGCCAGAATGGGGTTTTTGGGGTTTTTTTCTGATGGTGGTGTCATCCTGTGGGGCTGTGTGTGTCACAGGTAAGTGTTCCCAGCTCTGCTCCTGTTGAGGGCAAGGCAATGGAAACAAAAAAAAAAAAAAACCAAAAAAAAAAAAACCAAAAAAGAGTGGTGCTGTAAATGTGTTTTTGTGGTCAGGGGCTGGTGATCTGCCCTCCTCTTACAAACTGCAGAGGGGCACACGAGCTCAACCCCTTGCCACAGAGTCTGTAAAGCAGAGTGACTTAACTGAGTGGTGAGCAGTTTCATGTTGTGCCTTCAAACACAGCAAAGGCTTCTTGAGAGCGTGTGAAATACCTGTCCTAAGTTGCCCTGGCTGCTGTTACTGATTTTTGGAGTAGCCCTTTATTTTTTTTAAATAACCATTTTGGCCTAGCCATGTTGTGGAGCAAAGCACTGCTCTTTATTCATAATGGCTGGCAGATTTGGAGCCTCGTAAATTTCCTTGTGTCATGACTGCGTGCAGTAATTCAAAATTACAGCTTTTTAAGATGTTAGTGTTTAAGAATATTGAATTGTCAAAATGAAGCAGCAAAGTGCCAGGCTAAACAGACCTGGATGTGGTTTCTAATGTCTCCTCAGTCATGCTGCTGTGGTTGTAAGACCACTTCTTTTTACTGGCCACCAGTTCTTGATCTATAGAAAGCAGCACACTATTTGTGTACCCTTGAAGCTCAATAATTATGCTTTTCACTGCTGTGCAAACCAAACAGGATTTATCATTAATACCAGCACACATCACAAAACACATGTAAGTAAGGTCAGAACTAGAAGATTTCTTGAGTCTCCCAGTACATGGTATGTCAACATCTTAATTAAATTTAATTAATTGCAACAGCAAATGCATTGAAAACTGCTAAGTGAAACATCCAGTGCCCTGTTCCAGGATTTTTTTCCTGAACTTTAGCCTTTGCCAGTGGAAAATAACTTTGCCTCATCTAGAGACTGAAATATAAATACATCTGCTTGCTTTGCCAGAGCTAGGCTGGGCACAAAACTGCTTGACTAAGTCTTGTTTCTTGGACTGTTGTTCCAGAACTGTAAATCCCTTCCCATTTCTGTGCACTTTTTCAAAGCAGATAGTGCATAATCAGGCTGTGTGTCTTCTTCTGTGCTGCCTCACAGATGAACTCCTGAAGGGTGCAGAGGGCCTTTGGCAGGTTTTGCTAAAGCAATTTCAAGTAATATCAGAATGAGGGGAGAACTATGGGCAGCAGGGCACCATTTCAGGAAAATCCACAAATCTGGTGCCACTGAGTCATGATTCTGCCTTCCACTTTCCAGAGGAGAGGCAGGCTTTCCATGTGGCCGGACATACTATCCTGATTTTTGGGTTCTCCAGTTTTTTTCACTGTTGTTGACTCTTTTAAATCCATATCATGGATTGTGGCTGACTTGCTTATTTTTATTCACGTGCACTGTTAACTCTTGATAAGGGATATTTTTCTAACCTTGTAGTTAGGGCAGAACGTTCCTAAGATGGTCCCTTCCCCTTTGGTGCTGTTTCTCTGTTATTGTTGCTTGTGTGTCTTTGTGTTTTATGGCTTCTGCTGCCTGGGGAAAATCACAATGGTCAGTCCTCACAGCCAGAAAGCTTGGTATTAGAGCAGAATGTGTTTAGTTCTGGGTTTGGGGTTTTTTTTTTTTTTTTGGGAGGAGGGCTTGGACAAAGACTCTTTTGAAGTTTCCCTGCAGTTTGGCTGGAAGGGCAGAGAGCCAGTAGTGACTACAGGGCAAATTCAGGCAGAGCTTCAACAGCTAATTGCTTTAATTGCCAGGTGGGTTGGAAGGATTGCACCCATGTTAAGGATGCAAGATGGTGATCTGCATACTGCAGAATAGAAGATGGTTTTGCTTTTGTAGTTACAGTTGGGCTGCAAAGAGCTGTCTGCTTGTTCTGCTTGTTTCCCTGCCTTTGTGCCCCACAGGAGTGATGCCTCATGCTCACAAGTATCAGATTAACCTGTGTTACCTGCAGGCTGCCTTTTTTTTTTTATTTTCCCCAGCTGTGTTCCTTCTTTCTCTAACCTAGAGCAACCAAGTTCCTGCTTTCCCCTCAGACTTTGCTTTCTCTTCTTCCCACAGTGGCCACGCTGCCTCTTTTAAAACTTTTAAAACTCTGTGGTAATTGTTGGTGTGTCTTGCTCCTTTTGGTCAGTGTTAAGCCAAATATCAGATGCTGGATCAGATAGGACTTTTCTCCTCCATCAGATTGGCAGGGGCTGGTGGAACAAGCACAGGGCTTGTTCACCTCCACTTTTACTGAACAAACTCCTCACTGTTCCAAGGTCCTGAGGCGCTGGGGGGATGACCTTGTTCTCTGAAGCTCTCTTCCACTGGGCTATAGTTGTTTGGCTTCTGGCCTTTTCCTGCAGCATGCTGAGAACTGTTTTGTGGCTGGTGGAACAGAGGGAGATGTCATTGGCTGTGCTGAGGGGAGTGTCAGCTCGCTGCTCATTGTGCTTTTTTGTGTTTTGTTTTTTTGTTTTTTTGGTTTTCTGGTGCTGTTTTTTGTGCTTGAGCTGAATGGGCAAAGGCAGAGCTGAGATTGAGCAGGACACAAAACTGGAGCTCATGCAGCTGGAGAAGGTTGGTGTCAGCCTTGTGTGGAGTTGGCCACCCTGCTCTGGTGGGATTGCTGTGGCCCTGGAAGGCTTGCCTAGGCCTGGGAGAAGACAAAATATTTGGGCAGGTCAAGAAATTAATGAAGGAAGAAACATCTGATGCAGAAAGAAGTTACCTGATAGCACCCATAATGAAAGAAAGAAGCATATCCTGACTCCTGTTGTGAGTTGGGTTTGTTTTGTTTTGGTTTTTCTTTTTTTTTCCTGAGATTTCTGCTTTCTTTTGGCGGCTGTGGTTTTCATGTTCAGGATAAAGGACAAAGTGGTAGATGCTGATGCCTTGTGTGTCTGGGGAATTTGTGATCACTCGACACAGAGAGAAAAGGATGCTCTTGGCACAAAAGGGGTACAGGGTGTGACTTGATCAAGGGGGCATTTCTGCACAGCATCATACCCACATATCACAGCCTTCTCTGTCAGCCTCACTGATATTCTCCGTCACCTGAGACTCCAGTTGATCCCATTGATTTAAAACATGCTGGAGGGATTTGGTGCTTGGCACAGAGGTAAAACTTCTTTGCTCATTTTAGCTCTGTTGAAATGGATGTGTGTTATCATCATAGTGGACAGCCCAAGGTTTGACATTTAAGTAGCTGGTTTTATTTCTTCTTCAAGGAACACTGTTACTACAAGTGCTTGAAAACACTGCCCGGAGTGTTCTGAGCTCAGAGCTGGTGATAGAGATGAGGACTTTCTGTTGGCAATAAAAATAATGTCAAGATGGGTGCTGGAGGTCTCCAGAACAAATTACACAAGTTCAGGTTCCTGAGCTCTGTGGTTAGAATGAATCCTTGGTACCCACGTACTGCCACTGTAATTTTAGGGCCAGTTTTAAAGCAGAATTCCAATAAGTATTGCTTGATAAATTGATTTTTCCCCGCTCTACATTTCAAGCTTTAGAGGAGAGTGAGCATTTAGGTGACAGAAACACCTGTGTTTGTATGAATACAAATATGCAGAGGATCATATAGAGAAGGAAATGTGAAAATTGCCTGATGAATTGCCCTTAAAAATGAGAATGAAATATTGGAACACAGTAGCATGAGGATCAAATGGCTACTGATGAAAAAGGAAAAAGTTGATTGGTAGATTATTGTCTTGAGTGAAGAATCAGTTGAAGTAGAACTTCGTAAATTCTAAAAAGAGCCTGTTACCAGTAAGTCCTTTTAGCAGATTGGTTTAATCAGTGTCTTCTAAAGCTATTTCCAGTTCTGTTTGTACTCCCCCCTTGTGTAAATGCACTTCCATTTATGAAGTTTGAGTTTGAGTTCAACAGAATAAGGAATAGCTAGGCAAACTTTTTTTTTTTTTAATGTGTTTTATAGACATAGGTAAGACCAGGGGGTCCCAGTGTTTGACATGTAGCAGGAATCCTGGTTTTAAGTGCAATCCTGTATTTAGGCGGTGGAATTTAATTCTGTTTACAGTGAGAGGGTTTTGTGCAGCTTAAATGTGACCAGTAAATGGCCAAGTCACCTGAAGAACAGGAAAGTTAGATCGAGTTGAAGCCAGGAAAGAAATATTGTGGGGAGAAGAGGTGAAAACAAGGGATAACTGGAAATTATGGAGAAGCATTTCCTGAGCACTAAACTGATCCTTCCAAATCACAGCATCAGCAGAGCAGGGTGGTGCCTGCCTTGAAAGCTCATGCAAATGGGAATTTCTGGTGGTGTTGAATACTCTAAAACAGAGGGGCATGGGGATCTCCTGGACTGATCTTTTTCTTCTTACAGAAATACTGTGGTATAACTTATTTCATTAATTATATTATCTCTCCATAGCTCTTAATTAGCTCCTGCTGCTTTCAAATGCACCATCTTTTACAGACTATTGTAGGCACTCTGGATCTCAACTATGAAAATCCAAAATTCTGGTACAGGCAGCAGGGTGAGAGTGTCTCTGTGGAAGTGATTCAGATCATAAAAATTACTTATTATTTTCTTCTTAATAGGTGAAATTTGTGTCCCTTGGAAGTTACTTGGATATTATCACAAGAAGCTGCATAGCCTCAGTTGCTGTCTCAGTCCCAGTCAGAGCTATGGCATGCACACAAATTCAGAGGAAATTCAGAGTTACAGAGAAATATGGATATAGCTTCTCTCACCTCTTCTGAATAAACAAGATTGCATAGTTCATGTGCCTTTCTCATTGCTCTCTTCTGAGGCTTAGAAATACATGCAATATCTTTCTTCACAAAAACTGGTCTGTCATGATCCAAGAAGTGGTCTTTAGACATAATGCTGAAATAAATTCCATCAACAAGGTTTGGTTTTGTTTTGCCTTTTTTTTTTGGTTGGTTGTTGGTTTTATTGTTTTGGTTTGGGCTTGATGTTGTTTTTTGTGGAGTTTTTTTTTGGGGATAGTAGTGATGTATAAATTCCTTGAATGGCTATTTTATTCCAGGGCTTTATTTCCTTTACTTTGTGTTTACTCTTTGCTTTTTTCTTTGGGAGTGTGCAAGTGAGGGCACAAAACTTGTTTCTGTTATCTCTCACTCGTAACATTCTGGCAATGAAAAGGTTTTTAAGCAGAAATCAGAATTTGGGTAGAGGTCTGGGCTCACACTCTGTTTTTAAACATGCAGTGAGCAAGACTTGCACTGTCTGCTTCCCTGAGCTTCTTCATGGATGTTTAGTTGCATCTCTCTGAGTCTTAGTCTGTTCTATCTTCCCCTCCCTTCAGCTTAATTTATTGCCAGAACATTTCACCCTCCCACGTACTCTTCCTTCCAGGTCAGTGCTGTGTGGCATAAAGTGAACAAATGTGTGCAGTCTTCACAATCTTTGTATGGCACCCTGCTTCGCCACCTTCCCACTTTTCAAGCTGTTGCCATTCATGGCTCTGTGCAATCCTGCCACTCAGTCAGCTGGTGGTTTTGAGCCCCGTTGGATTTTGGAAGGGGCTGTGTTCCTAAATCTCCTAAATTCCACTCTTACGCTTGTCTTAACCATTTTAAAATAGCAATTTGCCTTATGTTGTTTGTTGGTGTTCTCTGGTGCAGCATTGCATCTTTACTTCGTTTGACAAATTTTTATCCAGAGGAGACTGCTGCTTTTCTGAAATCCTTGGATTTTTTGCAGTTGCTTTTCGTAGAAATTTTCTTTTTATTAATGAATTTGGATAAAATGAAATAGCACTCCAAATATTTTCCTCTCAGTCTCTCTAGAACATTTCCTTACAGATCCAGAAAGTCCTAGGCCTGTATTAATATTTAATTTCCTTTTTTTTCCCTCACAAAGTGTTACTAAGCTCTTTCTTTTATTTATACATTCCCTTTGGGTTTTTTCCTTATCTCATGAGCCAAACATCTCTGTCCCCAATTTTGCTGTTCTTACAAATATTGGTCTCTTTTGACTGGTTGATGTTTCCGTGTGAATACACCAGGAGATGATGGTGTCTTCACTTTTATCTCCCAGTGACTCCTCCTGGTCCTTGAGCTGTTAAATTATTAAAATTCTGTAAAGCCAATAACGTCACTTTCCAGTGCACTCCAACAGCTGGTTTTCCTGAGCAGTGTTCCTCCCTCCGCCCCTATCCATCACTGTGCAGGCATGAAAGTGTTTATATTACATGTGTCTGGTTCTGTCCACCCTAAAAGGATAGAGCAGTGCTTTAATTTCCTCCCTCTTGTCTTTTTCCCTCTTGTTTCTCAGCTGTTGCTCAGTGTCTCTTGCTTAGACGTGTCTGGGTGAATTTCTGGCCTCTTGTTGTTGGGTTTAGGAGTCTTGTGGAAGTGTTTTGCTGTTCCATATGGTGTTCATTGATACCTCTGAAAATGCCTAGAAACAGCTGAAACATCACTGAATTTTTGTGTAAATTTATGTTTTCAGTTCAGGATCTGAAACTGCATTTTTTTCACCTGGAAGGATCCCAAAGTTTTGTTTTAGTTTGGGTATCTCAAACATGTTGTATGCTACAAAGGATCCAATGAAACTTTGGGTTTTCATTTTCCTTCTGTGGTGGGTTTTCATTGTATATTTTCTTTGTACATTTTTTCCCCAGTGTGCGACCCTGGGGTATGCAAGGAATCAAGCTGAATTTTCATGACTGTATTGCCTTGCTCTTTTGGCTGAGGCAGTAACTTCCAGATTTGTTGGCAGACTCATTTGTCCCAGTCTTTGGGACTGTACTCTGAATGAAGTTTTCGGGGTGACAGCATTCCTGACCAGGGATTTTAATGTTCTAAGCTTTCTGGAAATGCCCCTGCAGGGACACAGTGAGACTTCCTTGTCTGCTCTTACCGGGATGCAGCAGTAATTTAGATACAGCTGTGCTGATAAATCACCACATGGGCAATAATTTCTCCTGCTTTCCTTTCAACTTCTGGAATTTTGGGTATAAAAACTCTCTTCTGTACTAAGGGAAGATAATGCCTTTTAGATCCATAGGTTTTGGCAGTGGTTACATTATTTTTTGGCCTTGTTATTTGTCCTGTGCAGGTAATTTGTAGGTAGATGCCATATGTAAAATCTCAAAATTGAGATTCGCAGCGTTGCCGCTGTTCTTTCCATTTTTAACTGCAGCAATCACTGTTAATTTTTGCCTCTTGACACGACTGTAGGTGTCCTTCATTTTATCTCAGATCATCCTATGCTGTTATCTTGTTTTTGGAGTTGCACAGTGAAGTCCTTCCATTCGTTTTGAATAAAATTGGTCTTTAAAAAGGAGTCTCAGTGTTTTGGTTGTGGGCTTTTTTTTGTTTGTTTGATTGTTTCAAATGAGTCAGGGCTAAGTGTTCCATTTTCTTCCCTTTCAGTGCATATATGAATGTGCTTTATTTTCTTGTGCTACCTCAAGGCTGTTGAGTGGGGGGGGGGAAAAAAGTGCCTTTTTCCTTAAAATGTAAATAGTACTTCCTGGTGCTTCATTTTTCTTAATTTCCCTTCCATTCGTGTTTATTCACTGCTGCTGTGTTTTACATGTATTTAATGCAAATTTTCTTACATCTTCCTTTTGCTTATTTTAAATGTTTTCTGCTTTCTGATTTCGTAGGCTTTTAGGGCCTTCTTTACTTTTTTCAGACATGGATGGCTAAACCCTCTTCCTGCTGTAGGCCAAGGCTGTTAGCATCTTATCAGAGTGCACCCAGCCCTTTGTGCTTGGGGGTGCAGGAAAAAGAAGAGGTGGAACTTGCATTGTGTACGTCCATGACTCAGTTTTTGGGTCAGTTCTGGAGGAAAAGCTCTGCTCCTTTCTTCCTTCATCCTCCAGCCTGGCATCCTGTTGTTGGGGCAGCACCTCCAGAAAGTGTCTGGAGCATCAACCCACTCTTCCAGCAGGAATAGAGCAAGGAAAAATGCAGTTTTTAAAGCAGTGCTCTGTGACTGTGGATATGCATCCCCTGGCCCTTCTCTAAGACACTGCTTTTGAAAAAATAAATTAAAAAAAAAAATACCCAAAAGCTCACCCCCATCCACTGTTTCTCATTTGCTGTGTGCCAGAAAGCATCTTTGGAGGCAAGCTCAGGTCAGGTGTTGGAGTGGGCACGATGAAGGTGAGGCCAGTGAAACCCAGTGGAAAAACTTCCCGTGCTTTCAGTCAACTTTGGGCTCTGTCCAGGGTGTTCCTGGTCGAGCTGGGCTGCACCTTCGTGCCAGGAGAGCTGTCTGGCAGGCTGGTTCTCAGGCACCAACAGAAGCCCTATGCACACGTGTTAATCCTGAGCGTTTTCCTTCAGGAAGTGCTAAATCTCGCGCTGCAGCAAGTGTAATGAAAGAATTTGGCAAGGGAAAAGGCAAGGAGTACACCAGGCCCTGCATGCTGCCATTGTTCAATGGCACAACCCACTGGAAAAACTCTTCAGGTGGCTTTTTAAAATTCCTTTAAATGTCATAACTCTTTTTAAGTGTAATGAAGCAATATACTGAAAAACTGCGAGGGGGCCTGTGTGAGAGGTAGAATTTTCTTCTGGCTATTGAGGACGACAGGGAAAGCTGCTTGATGTGCTTTTTTTTCTGGTTTTGTGTGTGGGAATTGATATGGAACTATCTGCTTCTGCAGTTTTCACATACCAGATTCCACTGTGTAAATAACTGATGGAAAGTCCGAAAGCTGGAATAATAGACACCAGATGATAGGAGGAGTAAAAACATCTGAAGTACAGTAGATCTTGCAGACAACAGCAGGGCTTCCTTCTCCTGAAAAGAATGGTTTTTAGACCTGTAGCTTTCTTAGCCATGGATATCTCTGGGACTTTGGCCAGGAACATTGGTGATGTGGTGGAAATTTTTGATCCTTTCTTCCTGGGGAGGGGAACAAGTGAGCCACAAAGTAGACTTCAATACAAGAGTGATTTGACTGATACACATTAAAAAAAAGAAAAAAAGAGAAAAAATAAACAAACAAAAAAAAACCTGTTTCAAATGCTATGAATTTTCTTTTTAGGCTGCCTTACCCTTGCCAGGAGATCTGTCTAACTGTGTTTTGAGCTTTTAGAACCACTGAACCTGGTAGCCCAGAGAAGTGAGTCAGCAAATCCCCTCTGAGCCCTGAAGGTTCTGTTCCAAAGGAGGGTGAGCACATAGTTGCTGCCTTTGAGAGAAGAGAGGCTTTTCTGCAGAGGGTTTGCAGTTCCTCAGGGCTGTCCTGTGCCAAAGTAAAGGATGTGGGGAGCCTGCTTCAAACACGAGGGAAGGAAAGCCTTGACATTTAAACAGGTGGAGCTCACTGTGAGCCCTCCTGGTGCACAAACGTGCTGTGGAAGTGGTGGAAGCAAGGGATGATAAATGCTGCCTTGTGACCCAGCCTCACTCAGCTGATGGGGCTTGGATGAGAAAAACAACCCCAAATTTCATTCATTTTACCAGAATCTTTCGTGTCTCTGCCTTTCTCTTTGCTGTGTACACCTGGTGGTGAAGCCAGGGGAGCCTGGAGACGTTTACCTGCTGTGTCTATTCTGTTTCGGGCTTTGGTTTGGGTTTTTTTATTGTCATTATTTGTTACTCATTTCTTGGGCATGTGTAACCCCCGCCTGTGTCAGTGGGAAAAGAAAGCAAGCATTTTGCTCTTTTGAAGACAGGTGGAGAAGTCCCCACACTCAGTGTTGTATAGGCCTGTTTGCCTTTTGTTTCCCCACACTAATTGGTTGGAATGGATGGTGTTAGGTTCCCACAAATGTGTGTCTGTTAGGGAATTCTTATATATCTAGCCTTGGGGAATTCAGCTTTGGAAAATGAAGTACACATCAAAGCAGGAGGTGGCTGGTACAGTTTGTGTCCTGACTTCCCTCCCACCTCCCCCCCTCTCCTAGCTTTTCTTCCCCCTTCTAGAAAGCTTAGGAAAAGAGCCTTTTGTCTTCTGTTCAGGAAAATTGCACTGAAATTCATCTGTGCTTTATTCATCTGCTTTGATTTGTGCCATTCATGGGCAGCTGTGGGTTATGTAGAACAAAGCAGATGAATTCCTAACCTCCACATTCAAGCAGTGCGTTGGGAAAGGTTCAACACCACCCTCCCTCCCCCCACTCTCCTTTTTTGGGGTGTCCAACCAACATATTGCAGCTTTCAGTTTCAGTACTGAGACATCTCTGGACTCTGCTCCTCCACATGCCATTAAAATGGTCTGGCAGAGTTCTGCTGGCTTGTAGAAGGGATGTGTCTTTAGAGATCTCTTTTCTCAGTATGGCAAAGCAGCAGTTTGAAAGTTTCCTTTACTGGAATTTATGATTAAACATCTTTTTTTTTTCCAATGATGATTTAATTTCTAACATCATCAGCATGAGTAGGGAGAGTATCCATTTTTTTTTTCTTCTTTTCTTCTTTTTTTTTTTTTTTCCATATAGATAGATTATTTACATGTACCCTGTGCCAGATCTTCACCTTGTGTGAACTGGCATAAGATATTTGAGAGGATCTGGTCTGATTTATGTGCCAAACACATAAAACATTTGGCAGTATGATTAAAGGGCTTTACCTTCAAAAATTAAGTGTCTTACAACCAGGCTTCTTTTTTAGACTACTCTAATTTAAATGTGTCACTCATTTTCTCCCTGAATCAGATCTAAAAAAGCGTCATTTATATTTCTCACCTTATAAATTGTAGAATTCACATTAAATTAGATTAAGAAGTGCCGCACCTCTTAATCCCTTCAGAAAGCAGGATTAGTTTCATAACCAACAGCTTGACCAACCCCCTCCAAAAGGCAGTAGGTTCTGGAGCAGGCATCATCAACCCTTTTTTAGATTTGTTGATCCACCTGGAATAACAACTCCACTCTGTTTCCCTGCAGACTCTTCATACTCGGAGCCTCCTGATGTTCAGCAGCAGTTGAACCACTACCAGTCTGCAGCTTTGGCCAGGAACAACAACAACATCAGCCCAATCCCACTTTCTGGGAGTGCTGCAGGAGTGGAAAAAGCGGAAGCCATCCTTAACTGTGAATTTTGCGAATTCTCCTCGGGTTACATACAGAGCATCCGGCGCCACTACCGCGACAAGCACGGAGGGAAGAAGCTCTTCAAGTGCAAAGATTGTTCCTTTTACACAGGCTTTAAGTAAGTACTGTGCTAAACAGATGAACTGAACTTGTAAGGGTTTTTTTTTTCAGCGCTTAAAAAGACTTCTGAGGTCTTTGATGGCTAACAGGAACATGGCCACTGCTGACCAGGGAGAGGAGTGTAGGAAATGCCATGCCAGATCACAGCAGCATCCATGTAATCCATTTTCTTCTCTCCTGCAACAGCCAGTACCATCTGCTGCAGACAGCAGCACAGTTGCAGTAGGTTTCGGAATCATGGAGTTGTTGAGGATGGAAAAGACCCTTAAGATCATGGAGTTAACCATTAACCCAGCACTGCCAAGCCCAGTCAAATCTCAGTGACACATCTGCATATCTTCTAAATCCCCCCAGGGGTGGTGACTCAGCCAGTTCCCTGGGCAGCCTGTTCCCCTGCCTGACAACCCTTTCTGGGAAGAAATTTTTCCTTACATCCAATCCAGATCTTCTCTGTTGGAACTTGAGGCTGACAGGTTCACAACACCCCCGTTGTCCGCTTGGCACAATCCTTCTTGCAAAAGTCATAAACTCTCCATTTTTCCCGAGTTCCAGACACATCTCTCTGTTGGCACATGGAGTCAATCTGCCCTTGCACCTTTAGGAGAACTTGGAGAACATCCAGTGTTCCTGGATTCCTTTGTCCTCCAGGAAGCCCTCCCACGGCACTTTCCCAACCAGTCCCTTAACCAGGCCAAAGTCTGACCTCTGGAAGTCCAAGGCAGCAGTTCTGCTGCACCCCTCCTTACTTCTCTGAGATTCTCTGAGAATCAAAAACTATCACTTCATAATCCCTTTGTCCTTAAGTGTGAAAATTTTGTCTGCAGAAATAATGTAATTTCCACATGCAACCAGCATGAAACGTGGGACAATCAAGTGTCCAGCAGTGACAGGGGAATTTATTTCACCTTACTGAAGAAACCCTCCTCATGTAATTTTATTTTCCCCCCAGTATTTCTAGCTTAAATGATAGAAAAGTGCTATTCTCTAGTATATCTGATAACATGCAGAGACTTTTCAGAAAATCCAATTATTTAAATTTAAAGGCTCGGCGCCTTATGTGTTTGTGGGTTTTTTTGTGGTTTTAGCTGCTCTTCTGTAAGAAAAGAGAAAAAGGCACCTGTGCAGTGCATCATTTCCTCCTGATGTGCTGGGCCCTTGAGAATAACACCCTGAGCTGACATTTGAGGTCATAAACTTGTTAAGAGTGACAGTAAACAGTAGGACTGGATCAAGGGAAGGAGTTCTGTTGAAGAAAATGTTAAGCACAAACCTGAGAGAATCCACATGGAAGCAGCCTCTAGTTACATGGGTCTACCCTTTGTTGCTTCATCTTTGCTCTTCCCATGTTAAAATTTCCTGCTTATGTTTAATATGCTGATTGCTCTCTGTCTCTAAATACTGCCAGAAATTTACGGGTCCAATCTGTCTGTGTCTTCCAAGTTTTTTTCAATTTTCTTTCACCTTGGTATTATGAAATAAATCAGGAAGCATTTAAACATGTTCATAGCAGTGTATATTCTGTCTTAAAAAAGGGGAGGAAGAGGCAAAAAAAAAAAGCCCAAAACATGCCAATCCCCTCTTCAAGACACTGTAGAAACTTAAAAGCATGAGAGCAGTAACCAGAGTTGATAGAAATATACCTGCAGAATTCAGTGGTTGCTGGATTGGGTCCAAAGCCACTTTTTACTCTAGTTCAATGTGTCAAGCCCCTTAGCTTTTGCAAGGTTTATCACTGCCATAGGAAATAATAACCAAGTGCCCCAAGGTTAGAGACAGCTCTTGGTTTCAGTAGTTGGGCTTGTGGTCAAATGGATGTACAGTTAATTTCTTCTGTTATGCATAGCTCTTGCAACTTCTAAGTATGGAGCCAGCGTAATGCCAGCATGAAATTTTTGGTTCAGAAGTACTGTGAAGTATTCATTCATTCTTCCACACTAATAAATAGAGTATTCTAAGTCTTGGGTTTTCAGATCATTACAGCTGATGCTTTGAAAGTTAAACAACTCAGTGCCAAACTTGCTGTGAACACAAATCCTTTTGGTACCCACAGTCTGAACAGTTTAGCTGGGTAGACCAAGATGGTTAAGAATGTTTTCTGCCTGAAATAAGTTTGTCCTCCCCTCTGCAAGTCCAGAACAGTTGGCAGATTTTGTTCAACTTGCAAAAAAATCAACCTTCGCCGGAGAAAGCACGCTGAACGTTTCAGCCTGAAGACAGATAATGAGCATGAAGGATGGGAATTCTTTTGCTATCTTGACTATAGCAATGTGACTATATGGAGCAGCCCATGCAGTGGAATATCTTGTCACAACAAGTGTTTGTTGCTTTGAGGGCAGGAGCCTGCAGATTCCTCTGCTCATGTGTCGCTCATGTGAGCAGCCCCTCCGCGGGGCCGCGCGGACAGGGCTGAGTGGCATCTGCACCTTTTTACACCACACATCCCTTTATAGAGAGCTGTGGCACCTCACTGCTCCCCTCCTGACTGCTGCCATTGTCTCCCTCCTCTCTCACAGATCTGCTTTTACTATGCACGTGGAGGCCGGGCATTCGGCAGTCCCCGAGGAAGGACCCAAAGACCTTCGCTGCCCTCTCTGTCTCTACCACACCAAATACAAACGCAACATGATCGACCACATAGTTCTGCACAGAGGTAAAAACATCCATGTCCGTGTCTGTGTCCAGTCAGGGGCTTGCTGGACAGGGCCCTGGTCTGGTTTCATTCAGTATTTCAGATTGGTTTCATTAAATTTTTCCTCTCTCTTTGCGTGAGGACAAATATGTCAAAAGAGTCACTAGCCCTTGATTGTCTTTTTGCTTCATTTCTGTAAGATGCATCTGACTTACTTCCTGTAAAATTCAAAGTTTGCCATTGCTGATTTGGGGGCAGGTTTGGGATAGTTTTTAAGGTTATCCTCAAGGGAGTTGAAAAGCCATCAAACACCTGTTTAGAAAGAGTTGCCCTAATTTGCAACTTTGATCTAGGCCAGAGTTGTGCCCTGCCCTGTCCTTGTAACCTTAAAGGCCTTGCTGTCATAAAGTCACCCAAAAGATTTATCAGCTAACCATAGAGGCCTCAAAATATCCCTTGATAAATGCCTTGAGTGTTTTCTCCTCCGTGTTCTTAGGAACAAAATAATTATCTCATTTTTCGCTTCACTGTAAGACTCCTTTTCTGTCTACACCTCTCCGTTTTTAAATTTATTTTTTTTTAAGCCTGCTAAAAGTGGGAGTAGGGATTTCTATATTCTATTAACTGTGGGCTTGGTAGCTCAGAAGAGACAGCAGTTTGGGCTCTCTGGGCTGGGATTCCTGCCCACAGCTAT
>NW_024516985.1:581598-591598 GCF_017590135.1 Pyrgilauda ruficollis | reverse complement strand
CTGAAACCTTACAAATGCCAACTCTGCTACTATGAGACCAAACACACAGAGGAGCTGGATGCTCACCTTCGAGATGAGCACAAGGTAGGACCCAAATAGCTTTAATTTGTGGCAGTCTAGTCTTTGCAAATACTGAATTGATTTAATTTGCATGTCTGACTAGACAGCTTGACACTGGGGTTGTTTTTTCCTCTCCCTCCCCAAATCTGAAAACTAATCCCATGTTGCACTTCCCTTTCTCATTTTTCTCTTTATTCATCTTTTTGTTTGTTTGTTAGTTTCTTCAGAAACTGAAAAATAATCGTTTCTGAAGCTGTTCAGATTGATCAGAATTGGCAAACTGCTGCATGCAGAGTGTGATTGTCTGGAAAAGGCTCTTGTGTGTGCTGGGTTTATCTAAAGGGGGGTGGGGAAAGAGTGGTGGAACAATACCAAGGCAGTGTGATTCAGCCCCTGTAAAAGGCAGGAGATTCCAAACACAGGATTGCTCTGGTAACTTCAGCAGCATGACATGCCTGGCATATTTTAATAACAAAGAGGTCTATACATCCCCTTTTACCTTTAACAAGGGAAAGATAAACAGCAAGTCTAACCAGGCCCTCAGTTAAGATTGCTTTGGAGTTTTTGTGGATTACCTGAGAGCATATCTGGGTCCAGTCTTTGAGAAGTCATTAAAGGCTTTCCACAGACTGATAGCTTTGAATTTCTGTAGCTGAGAAATGTTTAAGTTCTAGAACTGGGATGTGTTTTGGAATATTTCCTAGAGTGCTTCCTTGGCAGGTTTCCAGGGGAGGCAGCTATATGCCTTCCCCTCTTGGAGCTTAGCTGCCCATGGTCCTCACTAAAAGCTTCATTGACTGAATGATTTTTCCTTAAAGCCAAATATATATGGAAGGTATTAGCAGCAGAAGTCCCAGGAAAAAAAAAAAGCAACAACAAAACAACAGCTTTCATGCTCAAAAATACCTGGCCATCTTATAAAACCACACTTTGTTAATTTATGTTGGCGTGCTAGGCTCCTCTGCCATCTTTATTACTTCTGGAGTGTCTCCTGCTATTCAGATGGTACAGAAGGAGTTCCACATCTCCTGGTGCCTGCTGCATCCAGGAGGAACTATT
Source organism: Pyrgilauda ruficollis (assembly GCF_017590135.1). Lineage (NCBI taxonomy): Eukaryota > Metazoa > Chordata > Aves > Passeriformes > Passeridae > Pyrgilauda > Pyrgilauda ruficollis. The sequence continues at coordinate 590,479 of NW_024516985.1, read as the reverse complement.
GCTTGGGGTTTTTTTGACACAGTGCATCAGTGTGGGATAATTATTCCCTTAACTTATCTGTCCCTTCTGAACTGGACCGGCAGTGGTGGTGCTGGTAGTTTCAGGTATCATTTCCCCTTTTTTTGGTGGGTAAATTGTACCTCTCCAATTTATGTCTTAAGTTCTGGGCTCAGACACTACCCAGGTTGTATAGTGCACCTTAAAAAGAGTTCCTTCACATGAGCTGGGTAGAGTCAAGTGCCTTGCATGTGGTCTTGCTTGTTTAAGCCTCTGTGGGTGATGTGTTAAGTTAGAGAACCTGATCACAACTGTCTGTAACCCAGTACTAGGAACCTTCACACCTCTATATTCAGGATACTTCGCTGTTTGGATCTATCCTGCAGCCTGCTTCACATCCTCCTCAGGATCATTCACATTTCCCTTCCCACAGAGGGGCAAAGAGCAGTCAGTGGGTGTTGATTTTTCATTCAGCCTCTCGCAGGACGCGTTGTACCGCACTCACTGCTCCGTCTCCATCCCCTCTGCCTGCGTGGCTCAGCGCCTGTGCTGCTGGAGGGCTGTCTCTCTGCATGAAAGATGAATCCAAAACCCTTCCCAGCAGTGATCAATGAGCTCAGAGGGCCCTTGTCATGCAGCAAGTATTAGCCTTGGTGTCCTGGTCACGCTCCACGCTCTCCGCCTCCGCTGTAAATCTGGGCTGCTGCTCCGCTGTTCCCCTTGGATGTGGAGCAGTTCCTGACTCCTGTGCCCTGAGCTGCTCCTTTCATACTGCTGCTGTGAGCTGTTAAGTAGCTGGTGCATTTCACCCCAGGGTTAGCTGAATTTGACTGCTGGGTGAAGTGTTCCCATTATAGGCTGCTATCAGTTTGCAAAGCACTTTGCAGCCCGGGCGTAATGGAAATTAATCTGTTATTAATGAGTGAAAGTGTATGTGCCACACAGCAGCCATGTGCTTAGTGAGAAAAAGAGCCATCCTTTCATGAATAAAGCTGAATGAACTCGTCACAAAGAGTTTCCCTTCAGCGTGGATGTGTGGTAGCAGTGTTTGATCACAGCAGTTGAATAATGCCATAAAAATGAGGATACGACTCGATGTTTTCCATTTCTTGGATGAAGAAATGAAGGGGGTTTACCCAATCTCATTAATTAAAAAAAAAAAAAAAAAAACCAGAAATGAGAAATGCAGAATAAACAGCAATGGAAGAATCACTGCCCCTGGAAATAAATGAGTGTTAATTTAATTATGGGGACTGCATGTCACCTCTGAGCCGAGCAGGCTTTGGGGTGTACTTGGTTTTGTTCTGCATTTGTGGCCATTTTCCTGGCTGGTTGGTGATTGTGCTGAGTACTAACAGAAGTGTTTCTTTCAAAGGTGAGTCGTAATTTTGAGCTGGTTGGACGGGTTAACTTGGACCAGTTGGAGCAAATGAAAGGGAAAACAGAGAGCTCTAGCAGTGATGAAGAAGAAAAAGAAGAAGAGTTAAGCCCCAAGGCTCAAGAGAGAGGTCAGTGCAGCTCTTTCATGTGTTGAGGGGGGTTTTGTTGGATTTTTTTGGGTACTGCAACCTGCCTCACCAGTCCAACCACGCTAGGTCACCTGGACAGCACTGCAGAAATAGTAACAGAATGTGGCTTTCCTGAAGACACAGCTCCTGTGGGAATCTTGTGTTTCTAATCCTCCTTACAAGTTTTTTGTCTGTTCAGAGAGAATACACACTATGAGAAGGCACAGATAGCATCTGTGACTAATCTGCCTGTTCAGATACCATCTATAAGGGTTTGCAAAACTGCCTAAGTGTATTTTAGTGGCCTGTCAGATTTTCTGTTTTGGTACCTAGTTTCCAGCTTTCACTTGGCATTGCCCAAGTGGGGGATGAGGGCTGCTTTATGGACTGTTATTTATCTCTCTCCCCAGCATTCTTTGTCAATCAGTCCTGTTTGCACTTGGCAGCTCCAGAGCCAGGGTACATCCATGCCCACCTGTCTGGACCATTTTATATTTAAATATGTGCCTAGGTTTGTATCAAAGAATAATCCCACTGACTTCAACAAAGCAAGGCCATATAATTTTGGTTTGGTTGAATTTAGATCAGCAGAGAAAAAGTAAGTTCTCTGATAATTAAATGAAGGGTTTCCTTTCCAACAACCTTCTCCCATGAAAGGAAAGTTATTTCAATATCTGTTGTAACTGTGTTTTGTTCTGGTGCAACAATGCATTATATAATGCAACAGCTCTTTAATATCTTTAGTCCCCTCATGGTTTGAAGGACAGGTCACCCAGTTCTTGATGCTGACAGCTCCACTTAGCCAAGTTCCGTGTACTTCAGCTGAAGGTAAACCACCTTGTTTGGTGAACATTTTCCTCCTGATCTTTTAAATTTCAAACTCACTCAAGAGCTTTTCACAAATAAAAAAGATATCTCTGTTTTCAGGCAATGAAAAATTCCCAGATTCACAGGTAGTTTACAGAACTAGGTGGTTCAGATCATACTTCTTGCCTTTTAACAGCAAGACCCCAGCATCTTGGATTTTTTTGTCTCCCTGCAGCATGAATTCAGTTTGTGCTTATCAGCAGAGCTTCAGGAGCAGTTAGTGATGGCTTTTAACTTAATCGAGAATGCAAGCCAATTGGATAGGAAACCATTTATGTTTTAACAAAAAATCCTCTGCACAAGGTCTTAGAGGTAGAGCAGCAGGAAAATCAGAGGAGGGATGTCAGTTCCACATGTGCATCTCGGAGTTCAGCATTCCTCAGGGACAGCTCCGACCCTCTCGGCTTCCTCTGTGGCTGGAACAGAAATTGTGTCATGATTTGACTAAAGCACCAGCTCACCTCAGCTGCAGATGCAGCAGGCTGATTAATGTCCTGTGTAGACCCACAGCTAGCAGGGGGTGAGGAGTCAAGCTGTCCTTGTGAGGATTACCTTAGCTTTACACACAGGCACAGGTGCTGAGGTGACCTTGGAGGCTCTGGTGCCCAGACCAAGGAGAAGAAAGTGCTCTCTGCCAAGCCTCACAAATCCCTGTGAATGTGCCACGGGCAGGGGGGCATCCCAAGGTGAAGTTCATTGTTTAAATTGGCTTTAGGTTACACCCTGGAAGTATAAAAACATCACCTTCCATGCTGGAGTATTACATGTTCAAGGGTTAATAGATGTGCTGTCCTCATGTTTCAGAGTTAAGCAAGGCAGTGTTTTGATGATGCTGTACTTTTTTTTTTTTCACCTCTGTCTGTTTTCTTTAATCTGTGACTGGCTGAAATGATTTCTGCATGCTTGTTTGGGTGACCAGCCTGAAAAAATCAGACGTATTTTCAGGTTTGCTTTGCAGCATTTCTTTCTTCTCTGGCCTGTAGGGCTGATGTTTCACCATTGTTTTTTGCAGGGTTTTTTTTTGTCCTTTTGAATCTCCTAACCATTTGTAAGATTATAGCCAAATAGGTAGAAAATGCAGAAAACACTTACTACAGCAAGGATATTAGAAAAGATCCAGTTGTATTGATTGCATTTTTCTGGGTAAGTTGTGTGAATTATCACACTTAAGGTGCAAGATTTTTGAAAAAATGTCCCAGTGAGACAGGAACTGAAGGATGCTAAGTTTCATGCTGGCATCTCCCTAGGCATTTTCAGAAGGTCCTTCTGACACAGAAATGGTTTGCCCTGGTAGCAGAGAGCCAGACCTGTGGTTTCAAACAGAGCCTGTCACAGTGGCTAATGCTGTCACAGCTTTCAAACCACATGAAACTGGCAATCCTGGGTGCTGCTGGGGTGCATCTGGCAATCCTAGCCTTTGTGGTGTTAGCAGGCAGTGGGATTTGGTGGGAGTGCCTCTGTGTGCTCCAAGTATCTGTCTGAGGTCTGTGACTTTGGGAGAATCAGGATTTCTTCCCTGGATTCACCACTTTGACTTGAGCTGCTCTGTGCAGTACTGAAGGTGCAAATAAGAACTTGTTGCTTCTTCACATGGGCTGCTGGACCAAACAAAGGGCATTGTCCATGTGGACAGGCAGAGTTGGGCAGCAGAGCTGAACTGCACTTTTGGATGGGAAAGGAAGGGGTGGTAAAGGATATAGAATAAAAGGAGATATGTGGGGGAAAATGAGGTGTCTTGGCACAGACCATGCCAAGATCAGCGTTCTCAGGTAGACCTGTGTCTCAAAGAGGCTGTTACTGATCTTTAAGTCTTGGTCTCAGCAGATCAAGAGGTGTTTTTCCACAACGGGAAAAAATTAAATGTTACTGAGTGTTTGTATGTGTGACAGGGCAAAACCACTGAGAGGTCAGGCGTGTGTGCAATCTGTTGCTTCTGCTCTGCAGGACCCAGAGAAGAGCAGCTTCTGATAATCCTCCAGGGAAGCAGCCCAAATTCACATCCCTAGAGGCAAAAATTACTGGGCAGTAGGATGAACAAGATAGTGTTGCCTGAAGGGGTGGTGGATTTACTAGAGTAACACTTGCTAAACTTAATGGGATTTGCAGGTATAAATTATGGACTGGTTTGGGTTGGAAGAGCCCTTTAAAGAGCATCCAGTCCCACCCCTGCCATACTCAGGGTCACCTTCCACTACCCCAGGTTGCTCCAAGCCCCATCCATAGTTATACTGTTACACAGAACATCAGCATCATTTGCCTCCAAAACTATTACCCACCAAAAATATTTATCTCTGTGTCATGACTAGTCTGTGTGTTTATACATTTGTGCCATGCTTAAGCTGTTAAAAATCCAGATGTAAGCTGAGCTGATGGCATTTGCTGCTTCTATTCTGGTGTTCCCCAACACAGCAGCTTTATGATATTTAACCACGTAATAAATAAACTCCCAACAATAAGAAATACAAAGTGTATTTTTTTGCCTTTCATGGGAAGAGGCCAAAAAGTTGTGTCAAGAACCATTCCATCTAAAACTGAAGTACAGGTTAACTAGTGAGAAGTGTGTCTCAGAAATGCATTTGCAGGACTTAGGTGTGGGTAATAGGGAATGTGTGAGCAATTTTGACTTCACAGACTGATCCTGAACAGAGTATGTCTGAGAGTGAAGAAATCAAATGAGCAGAGATCAGAACCAAAATTAAGCAAAATCCCTTTTCTTTTATTATGTGGTTCTTGAGGAGTCAGAAAGACATTCCGTTGATTTCTTGCTTAAGATAATCCCTGCTAAGGAATTAATGCTCTGGGCAGATGGTGCTGTCTCATTTCCAGCAGAAGAATAAAGTGAGATAGTTCGTGCAATTATTTTCAATGGCTGGTGCGGTGATCTTCTTAATTTGTGAGAAAATGTTTCATCTTTTGTCAGAGCAGGCTGTGTTCACATGGAGCTTGGCTTTCTGGAATGTCATTCCCTGAGCTGCCCGTGACTTCACTCATATTACAAGGTGCTTGACACTTCTGCAAATGAGGCCCCAAGCACTTTGTACAGAAGATTAGGATGAGCATGAAACACCTATGCAGTTAAGATGCAGGACTTAATCCATGCAGCTTCAGGAGCTATTACAAGAATCACATGTTAAATGTACCCAATCCGTGTGTTTCCTAAAATTTGTACTACCGGTTCCAGAATTACAGATGGACTTGAGTGGGGACTTCGTTTTGCTTTCCTAAGTTTTGCAGTTTTGGTTTAGAATTTAAATTCTACAGTCTTTTCATTTGTTGAAATAGAGGAGCAGGGACTAGTAACTTGTTACCCTTACTTTGCAGAGATGCTTTAAGACCTGGGGTGGGATTTATCACTTGCAGTGTCACTTTTCAGCAGCTGCATTTTCCAACTTATTTGACAGGAAAGTCCTTTTGCTTCTCTGGAGCGAGTGGTGCAGCAGAGAGGACCACTGTGGTGACAATTCCCTTCTTGCCCTGGCATTTCTGAACTCATGGGCTGTGCTGTCTTTTTTCCAGATCCCATGATGTTTCCTGACAGCAGTGCTCCAGAGAAACGCTTTCCGTGCGAGTTCTGCGGCCGATCCTTCACCGAGGGCTCCGAGTGGGAGCGGCATGTGCTGAGGCATGGCATGTGAGTTGGTTTGTGTTCCCTTGCCAAGCAGCCAGAGGTGTCAGTAGATCTCTCTATATTCCCCTCACCCCATCCCTGCCCTCCCAAAAAGCTGCAGTAATTGCAAACACAGTTGTGTGAAGACCAAATTTGTCTTTGGATGGTTTATCGAATGTCTCTGCATTCTTTCTGACTCTGCTGCCCAGGGTAGCTGTAAACTGTAGGGTTTAACTGTGGTTGTAAAACTTAAGGTTGTCCCTAGGTGAATGCCTCTTGGCCAGGATTAACTTCCCCTAAGTGTGCTGTTGATTTTTAAAAAATTTTTTTTCCTCTCTACAGCAGTTTGCACACACATCACAGATAGGAATCTCTGGAGCAATCTGTTTCCTTCTTTTGATGTAGATCTCATTGGTAGCAGAGACCTCTTTTCTAGCCAGGGTTTGTTCAAAGAGTAGATTTCATCCAAGGCTGCTGACATGTGGGAAGCATCTGAATACAATATTGTGGGTTAACTGCAATGGGATGAGAAACAATAACTTCTCTTACACTTAACAGAGTGTAAGTCTGAGCATAAGTACTTGAAATGCTGCAACCTATGAAAAGTTTTATTGGATTTTATGGACTCTTTGGGAAAAGCACTCATTTCCTGTGCCTTTGTTTGGTGCCTCCTAAGTCTTGTTTACAAGTTGCCTGAGAGAGATGGGAATAAGCTTCAAGTGTCACAGTTTGAGTTCCTCCTTCTGATCCCAAATCCGTCCCAGCGCCGAACAAACTAAAGATTCAATTTCAGGGCTGGAATGTCCCACCAGCAACTTCATTCCTCCGCCTCTCCTTTGGAGCCAGTGGCGTGGCTGCCTTTCTGGAGGGTGATCTGCTGCTGTCCCTCATGTGACAGGCAGGGGCTGGCTTTGCTGTACCTGACCGCTTCTGCCCTTCCTGTTTCCTGCAGGGCGCTGAACGAGAGCAAGCACAGGAGCGGCGAGGACAGCCAGCCCAAGGAGGACGTGGAGGACACGGCCAGCACGCTGCCAGAAGAGAAGGAAGGAATCGAGACCATGGTGGTGGACTACTCCCACGGTGGGGAAACAGCTGTCAGCATGGTGGCTGCTGACCAACCTCTCCTAGACACCCCGGAGGCCAAAAACGAATAAGAATAAGAGTTTGGTGTGGTTCTGATCGACAGTACTTGAACAGTGATGAGCGGGGCGGGGCGGGCAGAAGGAAGAAATAAAGCTGCTTTTAGGACTGAATGATCTATTTTCAAAGCACTGGTACCTGTGTGAGTGTGTGTATATTAAAAGTTATTTAAGTGATGGGATAAGTGGCTCCATTACGTCACTGCATCTTTTGTTTTCCTCCTGGATCTGACGGTGGGAAGTTACGCTCATCCTTGGACTAATGAAGCAACTCCCCGTGTTTTTCCTACATTACACATCGTGCTTTGCAGTGGAGACTTCGATTGTTTTATGAGTGGAAGCGTCGTGAGCGTGGAAGAAGTGGTAGGGGGACAACTTTTGGACGCACAAGTTTATGTGCGTTTTTCTAGTTTTAATACGTAAAACGCTTTTCCAGACTGAAAGCAACTGCTTTAGAAAAGAAAAAAAAAAAAAATTAAAAAAAAAAAGGGGAAAAAAAAAAGGAAAAAAAAAAACCACAGGGGGAAAAAAAAAAAAGAAAAAAAAAAACCCCAGGGAAAAAAAAAAAAAGGAAAACATAAAAAAAAAAAACAAAACAGAAACTGCTTTGCTTAAAACAGTCACCTGTTTCCTAGTACCTCAGAATTAACCAAGGGAGATCTCTGCATTTGTCAGTACTACCTGTTGTTGTTGTGGTTAAATGTAGAGAGACTGCTGGGCAAGGTGGTGAATGGAGGAAGAAAAAAAAAAAAAGTTTTAAAGAAAGGAAAAAACAAATTGTGCTTAAAATCCCAGTGTGGGTTTTATTTCTTAAAATACTGTGATTTTTTTAATTATTTTAGTAAAAAAAAAAAACAAAAAAAAGAGAGAGATACTTTAATTCCTAGATAACTGTTTGTGAATTGTCATCCTTTATTCCAGGTAAGCTGTTTGTTAGTATTCAGTTATAATTTTAGTATTTGGTAGATTTCATGTGACTGATTGTGCGGTTTTGTTTGCCACACGTTTTGTTTTCTATCAGCCTGAGGTGTTACAAATACAGCACAATTAAGTTTCTCATGTAAAAATGAGTATTTCTTTTCGAGTGGGGGACAGGGAAAGGAGACTAGATCTTGTGAATAGAACCTTTTTTTGTTGTTGCTGTCGTCGTCGTCCTCGTTAATTTTAAACATATGGAGATAACAAAGAAGTTTTAACTTTAAAAAAAAAAAAACCTAAAGAACCAAACTTACAGCACAGCTATGCAGCTCATGGGCCAAACACATGGGTCCTCATAACCGTTCTGTTGCTTGTCATATTAACATCTATCAGTCTCACAACTGTAACTTTTCGTTGAGATTGGCTGCCTTTTCTGTTTTGGTTTTTTTTTGTTTTTGTGTGGTGGGAGGGAGGGGTGTCTGTTGACACATCTTTTTGCAAGCGGAGGTGAGTTGGTTACACACGACATTGAGCCTGGAGAACTACTTTTAACTCGATTCAGTGGATGGAGTTACTGAGTTTTTTTCCCCTCCTCCTTAGCTTTTTAGCATGAGGGGAGCAGTGTAGAATGGATAGAAAACCTGCATACCTTAAGTGGCTGATCCTGAAACTACTCCTTGGGTAGAAAGCCTATTTAAACTCAAATTTGGGGATTTTGCCTGAGCGGCCAATACAGGATCTGGTGCCCATGGTATGTTCCGATTGTGAACAAAAAAGAGAAAAAAAAAAAAACTAAAATTATTAAAAAAAAAAAAAAAAAAAAAAAAAAAAAAAAAAAAAAAAAA
>NW_024516985.1:458069-581481 GCF_017590135.1 Pyrgilauda ruficollis | reverse complement strand
GATCAGGGGGAGGGGGAGGGGGGAAAATAGGAAGCTCTCCAGGAAATTGTGTCCTGGAGAGCTTCACTTAAAAGTGATGGCAAAAATGTTGCATTTGTGGAATAAGTGCTACTTGAGAAGCATGGTGTTTTGCTTTTGGGGATTCATCAATTGTGTGTTAGGGGGATTCTTTCTATTTTTCTGTTGGTTTTTTTTTTTTTTTTTTAATAGGGAGGGAACATCATAGAAAAGACACATTGGAGGGACAAGTAAAAATACACATTTTGTGTCTGTATTTGTTTTTTAATTGGCCTCATTTCAAATATATTTAAACAGTTCCATACCTGGATTGGGTGTTTGTAATGGTTACCAAAAAGGAAAAAGAAAAAAAAAAAAAAAAAAAAAAAAAAAGAAACAATGATTGTGACATGCTTTTATCACTACTTAATTTTTCAAATAACATGTAAATATTGTAATCCATTGGATTTTGTTTTGCTAACCTGTAATAAAAAAATATGGGACCATTATCCTTTTAACAAGCTTAGAATGTCATATTTTTTTCCTTTTTTTCTTTTCCCAAAAATGTATACCTGATATATTGTGGACACACATTTTAGGTGCATTATTATGATTCTGTTGACTGTAATGACATAGAATTGAAAATAACATTTTTTTCATTGTTTAATTTATACAGAGGACTTTTTCAGAGTTTGACAGAAGGAAATAATAGCAAAATGCTAACCCATTGGCTTCAGCACTCGGTATTTCCTGATTTTAAAATTACTGCTTACTGATGGGGGATAGGAAGGGGATACTGAACTGTTGCACTGACGGGTTTGTTTTTTTTAAAAAAAAAAAAAACAATGAAAATTAATAAAAACTTTTTAAGAGTGTTTGCTCGTCTTGTGTGGTTTTTATATTTACACTGCTCTGGAGTTGGGTCCCTACAAGTTACTGGTTCTGCACTTGGCAGCTCTGGGAGGGAGCAAAGTCCTCTTTTTTTCCCTCCTGCAGCCTTTTCCCCAGTGCTTCACAGGGAATTTTGGATTTCCAGGTTATGGGGAGTGACTTGCCCTAGCTCACACAGGTCTAGGGTCTACTGCATCCCCCAAAAATGCCTCGAGTGTGCCCCAGCCCAGCACCCATTAGAGGTCAGGGGCACGCTGCCAAGCTCTGCTGACTCCTCCTGAACCCAAACATAGAAATGAGGAAATTCTGCAGGCTGTATGGGAAGATCAAAATGGATGGAGACAGGCTGGTGTTTGGATTACCAGCTCAGCCCTGTCATGAGCTGTTGCAATATTGCACTCCCCAGTCTCTGGTGACCTGCTGGATCCAGCGCTGAGGCTGTTCTTGTCTGGAGCTGAATATTCACCCAAAAAATCTGGAGCTGGGTGCATTTTCTCTTTCTCCATTCTATTTCTCCAAAAGTGATGCTCGCGGTGTTGTCACAGAATCTTCCTTTGCTAAATACAGGTTTTTAAATTCATATTGGTAAGAGGTCAGAAGGTTGTTGTTTGTTTTGGGTTTGGTTTTTGGTTTTTCCTGTCTGGTTGTGCTTTAATCAGATCCTCTCCCCAGTTTAAGCATCTTTTTGGTTGTTCTGGAGTTGGATCTCAAAGGAATGTGTATGCTGTGAAACAGCATGAAACTTTTGATCACCTGATAGCTTTATATACTCATGCCTTTTTCCCTAGGACTCAAAAAGCAGGGAAATACTTATATTTCCCTGTTAAGATGCTTATTTCCTTAACCTGTGTTTACACGGAAAGGGTAGGATTGGTGCATTTTGGGCTGTCAGACACTACATTTTGTTCAGGGATCTCTGGAAACATTTATTCAGAAAGACCTACAAGTAATTTGCACATTATGTGTTCTAGCCCAGAGCCTACCTGCACTTCCACTAAACTGAAAGAGGAAAGGGCTGCTCAGTGATAGATCACTAATAAGAATTACACCACTGGTGTAACAATGGAAGACCTTGGGGTGAGTTCTAGATTCCTGCAGCTGCGTTTTCCCACCCAGCTTAATGCCAGGATTGTGTGAGTTAGAAACAAAGCATTTGCCATCCCCATCTTTAGGCATCAGGTTGGATGTGACTGGATCATAAAACCACAGAATGGTTTTGGCTGGAATGAACCCTAAAGATCATCTTGTTCCAACCCCCTGCCGTGGGCAGGGACACCTTCCACTATCCCAGGCTGCTCCAAGCCCTGTCCAACCTGGCCTTGAGGGATGGGGCAGCCACAGCTCCTCCGGGAAAACCTGTGCCTCACCACCCTCAAATCTCTTCTAAACCCATTCTCTTTGATTTTAACCCTCTCCCCCTGGTCCTGTCACTACAGTGACAGTCTCACCCTGTCTGTCCCTAAGTTTCCTTCGTGTCCTGGATCACCTGTGTTGATGACCCTGTGCTGAGCTGAAATCACAGGAGAGGGAGGGAAGAAGCAAAGGGAATGGCTACTAAAAATGATCCTTTACTCACATTATTGCCTCTCTGCCTCAATGGGCATGTCCCTTTCTTTGAGCTGAGAGCCCTGGGCTTCCCAGGGGACATTTCTGCCGTGGGACAAGTGGGATTTTGCACACACTCTGTTCCCAGGCTCATTGTCCTCCCTTTGCTTATGAAGCCTGGGTAAATGTTTGCCTCATTATTGCTATCTTGACTGCTGGCATTTTCCTCCAGCCTGGAGGTGCAGTGGCTGAATGCTGCCCATGCAGAGCTCTTGCCTTTGTATCCAGCCCGGAGCAAAGGCTTTGCAGGAGTTTTGTTGCTATGGGAAAATCGGGCCGATATCTCCCTCCCTTCCAAACATCCAGCCTCCCTGGAGAAGAGTTCAGCCTTTGAGGCTGTCCTGTGACTCAGGGACAGCACTGAAGCTTGGCAGAATCACAAATCTGGATCTGTGGGGTTTCCAGAGGAAAATTCACTCTTTGGGAAGTGGGTGTGAAATTTTAGGACTCCTATCTTCACGTGAACCTACACAGCCAAAGTCAGTCTCCAGGCTAGGAGAAAACAGCACAACTGCTGGTGTTCAGTTCAGTGGAAGCTGGCCCAAGTTTCTGCTCTCTTCCTCACCCTGAAGTCTTCCTCCAGCATTTTTCTGAGAACACAGGACTTTTCCTCCGTGAGAGTCAGCTGTCTGGCTCCAAAGCAAAGAGATCACAAACACCACTGGCCTGGTCTAGTGTCAGCAATAATCCTTCTTTTGGCAAGAGGCTGAAACTCTTGATCTCCAGATCTCCCTCCTGAGCCTGTTTCCCAATTCCTATTTATCTGGTGTTCTCCAAACCCTTGACTTCTCTAAACCCTTGGCTTCTCTGAGCTCTTGGTTTCTCCAGCTTGTCTCTTTTTGCAAGCCCATGGTTTTGGTCAAGTGTGAGCTGCTTTGAGGGTGTGCTCACTGACTCACAGCTCTTCTCTGAACAGCATTTCTGCCTGTCTTGTGTCTCATCATTTCTGACCAAAAGGCAAATCTAGAGGTAGGAGCAAAAAAAAGGGGCATCTAAATGTATGCTCAGTGGCATAACATGTAACTGAGACTGATATTTCTTGGCAGAATCAAAGTGGATTTTATCAGATTTTTCTCTTTAGGTTTACAGGCATTGCTGCCAAGGGACAGCACACAAGAGCCCTTAACATGTAGAAAATTATCACCACAGAGGAGAAGATATCGATCTCTGTTTCAGATTTAATTCATTCCAGCGTGGGTCCTACAATCCCTTCTCTCCACCACTCACACAATATGCTGCAAACCAGGCAAAACACCCAAAATGGTGCCAGTGTGGGGAGATTTTGGGGTTTGCTTTGCTCTTGTGGCTGAGCCGATGTTCTCCCTTTTTACAGCTGGAGCAAAGTTCTGTCAGCTCACAAAAAAAATTAGAAAAAAGGCTCAAAAATAAGCAAAATAAAATAAATTCTCGTGCACTGTACTGTCTAGCAACAGAAAGAGTGTGCAGCTAAAACTCAGGTAGCACCCCTGACTTTCTTTTTGCTGCATTTGAGATCTGTTCTGTTCCAGCAGAATGCTGAAATTGATCAGATCAGGTGTGTTCCCTCTCTGGCTCAACGTCTGGACTCCTGAAGGAGAAAAAAGAAAACCCCATGGTGAGCAGGAAGGGAATAATCTGTCCCTAATGAAAGTCTCACCTTAATCCGTTCTGACAAAAGCTTTATCCAGGAAGCAGAAGTCCTACCTCTTTCACATTCATTTTGTGTTCTGATAATATAAGTTACAGTACTTTTGCTAGTAATTCAATTTTGGATGTAACTGAACACTTAGTTTTTCTGATGAGAACTAAGAAGTAAAATAGCTAGGTGTTAAAAATTTTTGCTATTTTAATATCCCAAAAAGAAATATTTCCTAAAAGTTAGTTGTGTGAGCTGTGTTACTCTGACTTTGATCATAAAATGCATTTTTCACAAAATAATCAGTTAAGAATTGCAATTGATTAATTTCAGCTAGGATGCTTAGGGAAATCATGAAGTCAGGTGCTGGAATGGGAAGAGACACGCTTTCCTTCTCAAACAATTTCTCTCTTTGAATATTTGGTGTAGCAGCAAATATGCCTCAGCTTGATTCTTGAATTCTCTGTGGAGTTTGCACTTCTGTTAATGAAGAGCTTAGCTCAGTCTAGCCAACTGTACATGCATGACTTCCAAATCTAAGTGAAATGTGTCTCCCTGCAGCTGTTCTGTTGTGCTCTCAGCAGCATTTAAAGGGAGGCGGGTATTCACCAGCAATGCCTCAAATTAATTTAGCTCGTGCTGAAAATGTTGGACTGAAATTTAAAGTTTTCTCTGCAACTGAAGGAAACTGTATTTAGCTACTGTGCCAAATATTGCTTCAAGTCCTTGTGGAATCATTTAGATCGAAGTCACTGCAGGCTTCTAGCAGAGATGCTGCGGTTAAAGGAATTTTAAACCATTGCAGGTAGTTTTTGTCTGTAAGAACCAACAGATAATTAGCAGGCAAGCTCTGTAAAGCACTAGGCCTTTGATGCGTTTTTTCTCCAGGAAAAAAACCCATATTTTCCTCTGCTTAGACTCCTCAGGACTTCAGGCATGTGATTGTTGGAACCACGTGAGCTGAGTAAAAATAGTCATCCAGAAGTGGAAAGGGCTTGGTTTCTCATAGGTAAATAAATATCCAGCACTCAAAACATGCTGCCTGCAGAAAGGCAGGAGGCCTTTGAGATGTTTTGCTGCAGCTGCAGAGTATTTCTTGCTAATACTACAGGAATACCCTCTTGGAAAACAGGTTAGAAAATTATATTTGTTTCCCCTGTTCTTCAGCTGCTCCTTTAAGCTCCTCTTCCTCCTTCCCTCATGGGATTGCTCTGGAAGCCAAGTGGCAAAGGCTGGCCAGGATGTGGCTGTAGGAGTTGGTCTGTTTAAGGAGACATAAAACCAAAACTTATGGTTGTTGGTTGAGGTGCTGCCAACAGGATTTGTGTTTCTTCAGCTCAGTGGCAGAAAAAAAGATTTTTGGGGGTCAACAGCTTTGAATAAGAGTGATTCCTCCTTGAGGAGCTGGTTGTGCCTCTGTGCTGTTAACCAAAAGCAGGAAGGACCGGTGGTCAGGTGTTGATATCATACCCCATGTAAGTGACTCAATGAACAGCAGAAACAAGAGTATAATTATATTCTTACCATCAGATTAAATGTATGTTGTTATTTAATCCATTTAAAAGTTCATGCTTAGCAATTAGGACCTCATTCTGCAGGGTTTCATGCTGTAACCTAGATTTCTTTCCGTGTAATTTAATTGGAAAGCTGACAAGGAGATGTTTTTTTTTTGCCTCCCATTAATTTATATCAAAAGGGGTGATGAGTCAGTGGGCTGTTCCTGGGGGAACTCTGCGTGGTGGGAGAGCCTTAGAAGGAGAGAATTCACCTGGTTTTTCACTGTGGGGGCAAATTTAAAAAAAAAAAAAAAAAAAAAAAAAAGTAGACTTTCCTCTCAGTGTCATCCTTGAGAGCAAACTTTGTGATAATACACTGTGAATTCAAGTAGAGGCATGATCACCTCCACCAGCCAGCAGTGGAAAAGTGCTGTGCTAACAGGTGGTTAAAGTGCTCAGGGAAGAGGTGATCCCTTCATTTTCTACGCAAAATTGGAACCTCCAGCAAGACAAGTTTCCAAGATTTCTCAGTTAAAGTGTCCAGATTAAATTTCAGACAGCTCCCATCCTGAAATGAACACCAGCAAATGCTGTAAATGAAATATCAAGGGTGTAATGCAGCTGGGCTGTTCTCCAGCACTCAGGTGAGTTTCTGCTTTGTGAGAGTTTACTAATTCTGTGTTCATTCATATTTTCTGCAAATACCAGGAACTCCAGCCCATGGCTGGTTCTTATGCACTCAAATGTGTTTTTTTATCAAGCTAAAGTATCTCAAACTTTGACATTTTACTTCATTTTTTTTTCCTTTTTTCCCCTCTTTTTTTTTTTTTAGATGTCTAATCTGAAAGTTAATGGTGGAAAAGGGAAAACAAAAGCAGAGAGTGATGATATAAACTTGCTTCCTAGTTTCTTTCTCTCTTTGGGATTATCTGCAGGTCCTGCCCGTGCTGACACAGTGGTTTTCCACACAAACCTCAAAGCAGAGGATGGTTTTTGGAGCTTGAGCTGGGTGTGAATTGAACCCTCTCAGGCCCAAACTGAGCAAGAACTTTGGAGACATCAGGATGTGAGCACTGCCCCAGCCCCATGGTAGGTCGCCTGTAGCCTGTCTGAATCCTGACCAAAACTTTGTGGCTCAGATCCACGTCTAGAAAAATGACAAAATCCAAACTGATGGCTCCTGAACAACCTGTCTGCACAGCTGTTTTGTTGCTGGACTGCTTTGCTCTGCACCAAGTCTTCCAGGTTGGCTTCAGCTGACTCTGAGCAGTGGGAATCTTGTTTTCCTCTTCCACAGCAGGTTTCCAGCACAGCTTCGGTGAGTCCAAGCTGTCTCCAGTTTCAGGCTGGGATATTTTTCTTTTAAAGGTAGTGATAGTCCCCTCTTGATTGACTTTACTATGTCAGGAATAACACTCAGCAAACCTATAATATTTAACTTTGAGTCTCTCAAAGCAGGAAGGGCTGTACAAACTTGCATTCAAAATCCCCAAACTTTATAGTCCAGTAAGAGACATGGGCTTAGAACTACATATAAATATCTCCTGTCACCATTTCAAGATGCCTTTCATGGAGGATCAGTTGTGCTAGAGAGGCTTCTGTTGTTCATGAAGTATTTCAGTTATTTTAAATCTAATGTTTCTTTTCACCAGCAGTAGACAGAGTTTGAGCAGAAGTCTGTTAGTATTTCATCCTCTGCCACTAATGCTCTTTCAAAGACAGTAATTAGAGGATGGGATGAGAAAAATGGAATAAGACAATAATCTATTTTGCATAACAATAGCATAAAGAAATCATGTCACACAAATACTTCTGTAGTGTTTCCTGTAGTAGGAAGAGAGAAGACACCATTCACAAAAAATCTTAAACAAAATCTCCCACAAAAAATCTACTACATAAAGGACAAAAAATTTGTGTCTTGCTTTTGGGGCAGTAAAGGGGTTTAACATCCCTTTTTTGCCAGATGGAGAACTGGTAGAAGAGGGAATGTTGTTTTGAGGAATTCTATCATAACCCAAAAATTAATTCTGGTGACTTGGGTCCTTGTCCATGACCTAAGCCTGAAGATGTTCAGAAGTGGAAAGTATTTTAGTTAAATATTTTCTCCAAGTTATACCTTTCTGCACAAAAGGCACACATTTTTCTTATTACTATTTTTATTTTTTTAATGTTAATTTTATTTTTTTTTCTTTTTAATCTTTTAATCTGGCAGGGCACCATATTATTAGGATTTACTATCTAGATGAGTAATGACTAAAATATTCTCAAATATTTTCAAATTAAATCAAATACTCTCAAATAATTTAAGCAAATTTAGTGAAAGGATACCCTTTTTCTGAGGGAGAACAAATTTCCACACCTCCTTGGGGCCAGTTAAAAAACACTTCTGAGGAAGGAAAGGCTTTTCTACCCATTTTGGGGAGAAGCAACCACCCATCTGCATGTCTGGAGCCAGGAGAAGACCCTCTCCTGATGGAGTTCCAGTTTGACCAACCACTTGCAGAGCTACCCCGTGGAATCAGGGTGTTTGGGTGTCCATCCTCACCTTGCACTTCTTGTGCAAGCAGAGAAACCCTACAAGTCTCTGGGCTGCACTTGGCTGGCTTGGAGCTGAGCATGTTTTCTAGCTTGGAAAATGGAGTTTATTCTTCCAAAGCTGGTTGTGATGGGGAGGATGGTAGCATTAGCTTGGGCAGCAGCAGATGGCTTTTTCAGGAAGATGTTCTGGGAGCACGTTCAGGTTTTGCCTTTCATGTGGTGTGTGTGCAGGCTGGCAGCTGACTTAGACTAAACAAAGCGTAATTCTGCCTTGTGGTTTCCTTCTGTCAACAGACTGAGTGGTTGGGTGGCGTTCCCACATCAGATATTATTTTCCTCCCTCTGGGATCCCTAGCAAGAATCCTTCCTGACTGCAGGTCCAAGCTCCAGCCCTGCCCCCTGCTCTGCCAGCCCTCACCTTGCTTTTCCTACTTTTTCAGACTCCCATGATAACACCCAGTCCCTCATTTCCCTCCTGGTGATGCTGGGGGTCTCCAGCCCTCCAGTTTTGGCTCCCCTCTCCCCTGGCCTCTGCCACAAACCCCCCTGCTGATGCCATCCACCGCTGATCTCCTCTTGCACCATGAGGACATTCCTGCAGGACCCTTTTCTCTGTCCTGGTGGAGGCCAGCACAGTCTGAATTGCTGTTGACACCTCATTTTCAGGCCAGATTTTGAAGCACAGCCTCGGGAGAATCTCTTCCCCCTGCCCCTTCCCTGCCCTCTGGATCTCTCAGGAATATCCTGGCTCTGGAGAGAGGGGAAATGGGCAGGGCATCATTGTCCCCGATCTAAAATCACTGATTTCAGTAGCTGAAATCGCCTAATTCCAGGGACAATACCAGCCCTGCATGCTGAGGGGTGGTTTCACATGGCTAATGAAGAGCTCAGCAACATTTTAGTGATAATTTGGTACTTAACTTTTACCCTGCTATGTACGTGCTAATTAAATGTTTTAACATGCTGTGCATGTTTTATGTATTAATAAGCAATAAGTGTACAAGTTACACTTTTTTATGTGATTTAGAACTAATTGCAGGGTGGTGAGATTTCCTCCTTTATATACCTATTAAACGCACATAACTGCTGTTTTTACAGTTGATGGGTGTTCAGTTAACATATAGTAATTGCTCTTTAAGGGCTTCACTAAGTGCATGTTTGAGACAATTTACAATGTTAGCAATTCCCTGGTGCTATTCCTCAGAGGTGCAGGGAAGTTAATCACGCCTGGCTCTGGATTTCACTGGGAGTCTGCCTGGAGTCCCTCTCTGTGCACCTTGCTGTGCATCCAGCCGTGAGGGATTCCACTTCCAAGGATGGCAAACACACAGAGAAACACTTTATTGGCTATCACACAGCTTTTTAGGCTGAAAAAAAAAAAACCATAAAAAAAAAAAAAAAAAAAAAAAAAAAAAAAAAAAAAAAAAAAAAGAAAAAACAAAAAAAACCCCCCTTTTGATATCATCAAATCGAACTGCTAACCCAGCTCTGCCAAGCCTGAGGTGCCACATCTACGTGTCCTTTAAATCCCTCCAAGGATGGTGACTCCATCACTTCCCTGGACAGCCTGTTCCAATGCTTAATAGCCCTTCCAATGAAGAAATTTTTCCTGATATCCAAACTAAACCTGCCCTGGCCCAGCCTGAGGCTGTTCCCTCTCCTCCTGTCCCTGTTCCTGGGAGCACAGCCCGACCCCCCGGCTGTCCCCTCCTGGCAGGAGCTGTGCAGAGCCACAAGGGCCCCCTGAGCCTCCTTTTCTCCAGGCTCAGCCCTTCCCAGCTCCCTCAGCTGCTCCTGATGAGATCTGAGCTCCAGCACTCCGCTGCACAGCATCCCGAGAGCAGCTGGGATGCAGGGACACGTTGTTAGGAAAACAAATCAGGAGGGGCATCACTCAGCGTTTCCTGGTTTATCCTGCAAAGCCACAGAGGAAAACAGCCATCTGTCCTCTTTTCCCTTGGTGGATCAGGCAGTCCCTCTCTGTCAGCCTCCGGGATGAAGCCAGGGAAGCTGTGAGCCCTGGTCCCTGCCCCTGCACTCGGTGTCATCTCTTTGTGCCTCCGTGCCCCTCCTGCCCCTCCGTGGGTGTGACACTCTGCCTGCCTTCACTCCGGGGGAATATTGTTCATTCCGGGCTGCAGGCTCCGGCAGTAAGCTGTTCAAACGCTTATTTAAGGCAGATTTAAAACCAGACAAACAGCACCACCCTTCTGCCCCACTAATTTAGGCATTTTGTGGGCAGGAGGAGACTGCTCCATGAGGCAGCAAGGTGCTCTTGCTGTTTAATTGACACAGTCATCTGAAATCCAATCTACCAGACACAGCAAAGGAGGAATGAAATAATTTGAAGACTGTATGCCAGTGAGAGAGAGCGTGTGGAAAAGGAAGGAATTTTTTTTTGGTTTTTTTTTTTTTTTTTTTTTTTTTTTTTTTTTTTTTTTTTTTTTGTTCCACTTCATTCCTTTTGCATAATGTTGTATCCTTTTGACAAGGCAGCATAATAAAGCTTAACTCCCTCTCTGCTGTCCACCCTCCAAATGCTGACTTAAAAGAAAACAGCAAAGCTCTATCTTTAGTGTCAAATGAACAATGGGCTCTCTTCCAACAAGAAGAAATGAGCTGATTTTGAAAGAGTTCTGGAGAAAAGTGCAAAATGTTCTTACTTCTCATGAAATAAATATTTGAATGATAGTCACTTGGCTCATCCTGTAACATGTCAGCACAGACTCTGCACTCCAGGTTTATATAAAATATTGGGGTTGGGGTAGAGAGGAGGGCCAGAAAGCCCATATTGCAGATAAGAAGAGACAGAGACACCATAACATCTAATCCACTTCAGAAACAGTAACTAATTAATATTTCCACCACAAGATGGTATATTTCATCCTATCTCACTGACAAAGCTTGGCCAAAGCTTCCCAGGCAGGCTGCAGGGTGTTGGGAAGCTGGTTTTCACAACCCTGGGGAAGCTCAGAGCCTCAGGCAGCGCTGTGCATTTCACCAGAGGCTGCAGGGAGCTGCAGGGACTCACTCAGCACAAAAAAAAGCAGGGAAAGTGCTTTATCCCACAGGGTGATGGAGACCCTGAGATCAGCCAGGAGCCTGCCTGACAAAGCTCAAGGCTTGAGCCAGAGGTTTTGCCAAAGCTACAAGGCACCCAAGCCAGGCGTGAGTTGTCCCCACAGACAGGGACAGCCTTGATGTCCCACTGCTTTTCTGATTTGGTCTCTTTTTTTCTCACTTTTCGTCTTTATTAAGCTATTCAGCATGGAAAAGACACTTTGTTTACAGTGTTTAGGCTGCTGTTATTTTTGTTGAGGAGAGCTTTCGGAAAAGTTTGGAAAAGGAAATTTAAAATATGTTCTGGCTAGCTAAGGAGTTGTAGATTTAGCATTTTTGAAGGAATGCCTTCATTTAACCCACTTCAGGGTGTCTGGGAGGGACACCACCAGTCTTCTCCCCCTTCCAGAAAACAGCCACTGGGCGAAATGGAGCTTTCAATACTTCCTTCACAACGTGGTAATAATGAAAAATCCCTCCTGTGTTTGTGCTAGTTCCCGTGCCCTCAGCAAAACACTTATCGAAATGATAATTTACCTGGATGTGCATAATGTCAGGCCCCAGCAGCTGTCAGAGATCTGGCAGTCCTGCATTGTCTCAGTTACTCACATGTCTCCCAGTTATTTTCCTCCTCCAGTGCAGTTGCGTGTTTCCCACTGATGATGATATATCGAGACTTGGCACACGCAGCTGGGAGAGGGAAAAACAATCTTAAAGGTCAGGCTTGGGGGCAAGGTTCGGATGAATCCTCCTCAGTTTTCTCCTCCACAGAACGACTCCTGCTTCAGTCAGCTGTGACAGTGCTGTCCTACTCCTACAGGGAGCAGGAATGTGGGGAAAGTGAATTCCACAGGAGATTCCAGATGGGCAAAGGGGGCATGAAAGGTTCCCTGTGAACCTGTTTCACAACATGGACTGGTATTTTAGATCATTTTTAGTTCTCACTACCTACCTTCTGGTACAACAGTGGCTGTGGAAAGATACCTGAAAGAGCAGAAAGCAACAAAATATGTGTTCAAAGCAAGTTGCTTGGAGGCATCTGATATTCTGGCTTTTTCACAAAGCTTAGTTAGCACTTAGGGTTCTTGCCTGTTGAAGCAGAGTGATAGTCCAACGTAGCCATCTATCCTGTTTGCTTTTAGTGCTTCTGAGATTGCTGCCTGTGAGTAGCTAGCATCACCTAGAAGCTCCTGTGGAGGTGAGAGTGATAATGTTAATTTGGCAGAGAGCAGCAATGTAAACACTTCTAACAATGCTCATTGCCCTGGGAAGAACTGGAAGTGGAAAAAGGATTTTTTTTTTTGGATTAAGGGTAAAAAAAAAAAAAAAAAAAAAAAAAAGAAGCATGTTCTGGAAACCCTGTAGGCCTCTATCTGCATCTGAGGTATGATTCAGTGTTGATGTGGCAGTGTGATTTGCCCTAAGCACTGTTTCCAAAGCAATGATGGCTGGAAACTTTCCACAGGCGAGGCTAAGGTTTTCTGCTGGGAGGTGCTGATTCCATGGATGCAAAACCTGCCATGCAGGAGCTCTGCTGTGGCTGGAATCTCCTGGAAAATCAAAGCCAGTGGGTGCCACTTGCTGAAAGCCCTGACAGGGATGATGGCCTTTGTTTAGGGACAAAGTGCAGCTAAGAGCTGATTTGAGCTCCAAGAGCTGATTTTGAGCCTAAGATTTGAGAGGGAAGGGTTTAGTTTTGGTTGGAAACTAAAACTAAACCCTGCAGCATTCCTCTTCCACCAAGTCCCACAAACCCACCCCTACAAGCCTAGAGGACACCTTGGAATGGTGAATCCATGCTCTCCAAACTTCTCTTAAGCCCAGGGCTGAAGGCTGGGCTGTCAGACAGTGGCACAGTGACCAAAGAGGGATTAAAGTGGAGATATCTCATCCCTGTGGAGCAGAGATGCAGAGGGAAGGGGGCTTTGCAGACTGGTGGCATCTCAGCCAGGCAGCAGAAGCGTCAGGGAGTCAATGCCTTCACTGACAGCTCCTCTAGAGCTTGGTAAAGAGGCAGGCAGCTGAGATGGGGAAGCTTCAGTTACCGTGCCTGGATCCAGGCTGGACACCGGAGAAAAGGATGAGGTCAGGATTACAGAAACAGCACCGGCTGAGGAAAGGCAGAGCATGTCAGGCAGTGTTTCCCTGGTGTTTTTCCATGACCTCACCAGGCTTGGTTTCTCACCTTCTGAAGCCCAGGAGCCTCACTAACTGTGGATCCTAAAGAAGGGCATGCACTTTGCACACTCCTGGTGAAAAATTCCCCTGTGCCAGATAGCTGGATCATGCCTTTGGACTTGCAAGCATCCCACAGGAGCTGTGTTGTTTCCCTATTTTATCCTACCACCAGCTGCTGCCTGAAAACTGGAGTATTCTCCCCTCTCTGTGCCTTTCCAGAGATACAATCACAGCAAAAAAAAAAAAAAAAAGAGCTTTCAACTGTCAGTGGACTTGCACTGGTTCAATATTTTTTCTTGTTGCACAAAGTCTTGTTACAGGTTTTCCTGGACCTTAGTTTAGAAAAGGTTGAGTCTCACATGATGCCCAGAGCTGTAATGCTCCCTTTCTTACAAAAACACCTATTTTGCTCTACTGCACATCTGTGGCTTGTTCCTCTCTGTCAAGGGGACTGCCAAAAAAAAACCACAGAAGTTTTGTCAGCTTCTCCTTCCTCACCCGCACTGGTCAACCCTTGTTTCCTCCACAACTTCATGCTGCTGCAGAAAAAGAAGATTATTAACTCTGTCAAATTACCCTCAGAAGGATTTAATAAATACAACAAGACTCTAAGTACTATTATAAATATTTTTCATAATGAAAAAAAAACCCAACACAATGGAAGGTCACCTCTTGAGTATTTCCCAGCCTATGGCAGTGACAGCAAAGATGCTGATCCCTTGTGGGGGCAGATGTGGCACTGAATTTTGGTTCTGTTGCCAGGACAAATGCTGCCTGGTAGAGTTGTGGTGCAGAACACAAAGTTATTGGGATGTCCTGGGCATGAAGAAGTGGGAAAGGTGGTGGCCCTGCAAGGCCAGGCTTAGTGGGGACCATGAACGTGGAAAGATGGGAACACCAGAGCATGGAACTAGGAGGTGTGTGAAGATCTGGTTTTGGGTAGCTGCCACACAGTCCATAAAGAGTTTGGATGAAGCTGTTCCCACCCAGTTGCGGAGGAAAAAACAAAAAAAAAAAATGAGGAGGGAAATCTTGCTAGCTTGACACATGCACACACATGCATCTTGCAGTGTCTGCAAGAGCAATTTCCTGATGAACTGGAACGTGTGACTGAAGTGTTTGTGAAGTTTCCCCCAAGGCAACAGCTCTTCCACTGGCACAGATCACCACCCCTCCCCTGAGTGATGGGTTTGCCTCCCTTTGTACCCCCCAAAATATCTGACCAGAGCCTCTGGCCACCGTTCTTTGCTGTCCTGTTGGGTACTCAGAGGTGCAGAGTAACATGACCAGGTTATTTGAAATCCCGTCTTTTGGGATTTGTCACTTTTCTTCCAGTGACAAAACTAGTCAGCCTGGAGCTTTTCCAGTGATTTGGAAGGTGCTCCTGTGTCCCTCTATAAATAGCTAGCTGGATCCAGCTCCTCAGCATTTCTAACCGTGGTTGCAGTGACATGAGCTGCGCCTCATAAATTTGTGGAGCGCTGGGAGTTATTGCTGCTACTGCCTGGAGAGCAAAAAATACCTGAAGAAAGAACCTCCAGGATCTCAGTGTATACATGATTTCAGAAGTGAGGCTGAGCACTGGAGCTGCTGCTCAGCTGAGTAGCCTCACCTGGCAGGGCTGAGAGTTCTGAGGGAGGGGGGACCCGTGCCCCAGCTCTGCCTCCTGGGCTTGAGTGCTGCTTGGCCCAAGGATTCAGCACAAGACAGGACAATGCGAGGTGTCCTCCTTCAGGACAAAAAAACCCCTGTATTTCCTGACAAAGAGCTGGCCCTGAGCGAGGCTCTCAGAAGAGCCTGGAGAAGTGCAGGCTCAGTTTGCTGGTGACCTCCCCACCCTCCGTGCCTCAGTGTGCCACCACCTGCTCCTTGCTCCTCACCTGCCAGGCTCCCCGAGCTCTGCCTCAAGTGCTGGGAGCACGTGGGGTGTGCTCATCCTCCTTTGTGAGCAGCAGGAGTGGAAGGGTCTGAGAGGAGAGCTCTGCTTTTCATTCCGCTCGCATCGATCTTTGCAGGGTGGTGACAGGAGCTCAGGAAACAATTTAGTGATGATCCACAGCCACAGAGCAAACCCGTCTCCTGCTGTCTCAGGGATGTCATCTCCAGGGTGTCTAGGGAAGGGAGAAGCCATGGAGTGCTTCTGTAATTACTGGGGTCACCAAAGCAGTTGTGCGTACGCAGAGGATCCCTGCTCTGCAGCAGCTGCCTGGCAGATGGAGATTAACTGTAAACACCAGAACTGGTGAAATAATAACAACAACCACAATAATTACAGTAACAGCCATAATAATGGGGTTGTGGAGGTGGAGGGGAACTGCTCATAGGAATTTCTGATTTGGGTTTCTCACCAGATTTGTCTGTTTAAGCCGCGCTTCAGCTTTGCCTGTTCAGTGTGTGTGTGTAACGCCTCAAAAATCAGCTTTTCCTACAAACCCATGCACATAAAACCCTTGCAGGTTGCTGCTGCTGTCCCAAGATCACTGGCTGACCTGTGCTGGCCAATGTCTGTGTTGTTTCTGTACACTCTCCTGTCTATTAATGCTTCTCCTCTGCTGCACTGATATTGATCCTTGCTGCAGGACACGATATGTGCAACCCTGCCACAAAACCCCGGATCCTGGCTGGATCCAGGACCCTGAAGCAGATGCCCAACAGTAGAACACAGTACCATTTCCAGAGTTTAGGGATTTCACCAAAATTTTCAGGATCATTGACTGTCTTCTAAAAATGAAAGCTGTGTTACAGAGTTACAAGGGAGTGAAAAGTCCAAGTCCAAAGCCAGGTTTTTGTGCCTGAGTATTTTGGTTTCTGCAGTCTCAAGCCTCTATCATTATAACCTGATGAGAAATGGAAGTTGGAGAGACTTATTAAAAAAAAAGAAATTGTGTTTCCTTTAATTAAAATCTTGTAAAATACATCTCTGCTCTAAATATGGTCCTAAATGGCTCCTGACACCATTGCTGTCACATCCCACCCAGATCTTCCTATCTTCCTGTTGGTGGGCAGGCAGGGTGGCTTTTGAGAGTTTCACTCTCATTTTCTCAGCATGGAAGAATATTCCTGAAAGAAAAAAAAAAAAAAAAAGAAAAAAAGGGAGGAACACCATACATTCCACTTCCAGGACTGCCGAGTTTGAAATCATTGTTCTCTGGATTGCATTGGCTTTAACCTGGATGCTATTTAATCCCATCATCCAACTGACAGCATTGTGTTAGGATGTATGGGATGGCTCTCAGGAGATTACTAGGCAGGCTGGGAAGGATCTTTTGGTCTGAACTTGCTGTATTGTATTACTCTGGAAAATAAGAAAAGCCCAAGATTTGCCCTGATTTCACAGAGGTGTTGAATGATTGCAGGTGCTTTTGATTTTTTGGAATTGTGTGCTATTAGGAAAAAAAAATGAGGTCGACCTGAAGTGTCTGTGAACTAGATTTCTTCCTTTTTTTTTTTTTTTCTTTTTTTTTTTTTTTTTCTCCATGGAAAAAGAAAACTTCCTTCCTTCCTTCCCAAAATTAATTTCTATGCAGACCTTATGACCCTCAGCACCTTGCTCTCTTGTTAACTTGCTGGTTGCAGCACTTTTTGCTGCACAGGTTGGTAAAAACACAAAGGCCCCCCACGGGAAGTTCTGCAGTGCTTTCATAACCCTGGAACTGGATGGGAGAGAAAACACCAGGCTCACCTCCTAGAAACTGCCAGTGTGTGGTTCCAGAGTTATTTCTCTGGCACTAGAAGGGATTTTACCTGCACTGGTAGGTAAGCAACGTGAGAATTTGGCTTCATGTCTCACAAAGTCTGATGGATTGAACACAACCTGGGCACTCCCAAGATGCTGTCAGTCAAGCCTTTTGTTTATTAAGTTTTCAGCTCCCTTGATTGTTTTAGCTCGTTATGACACAGGTGAGGTTAGGCTTTTCCCCCCCTTCTTTTTAAAATCAGAAATACTTCCCACTCTTTTCAAAATGAGTGGTGTTAAAATAAGGGTTGCAAAGGGGTCTACAGCTTTGCACTGTCCATCCTTGTTTCCAAAACTGAAATGTCTCCTCTACTGTGCCTCTGAAGGGCAGGAGTAGCTGTTCCTTGAGGCTTAGATAATTTATTTTCCTTCATGTTTGCTGATATTGATGGTTACATTACAGAGAAAGAGCTGCCTGTTCTGGAGGAATGCAATGTTTGGCCAGGATTCGATTTTCAAACTGAGCAGGCAGGAGAGCATCAGAACTAAGGACAATGATGAAACCAATAGCCTTGGGAAAATGTCCTCAGAATTTGGAAGGAAGTGGCAGAAGTCAGGAGAGCTTTCTTCCCTGAGACTGGGACTGAAGGAATGGACAAATGTTCATTGTGATGGAGTTAAATTCGGGGCAGACAGTTACTTACAGTGCAAGAGAAAAACTCAGGAGGGAGATGAAGGTTTCTAATGATCACGTTGGTGAGGAAAACTCTGAGGAAACGCATCCATTTGCCTGAATTTCAGACCCAAGGGTTGCGTGCATCTTTCTTTACCCACCCTGTACGAGGAGCTGAATCTCAGCCCAGTGTTTGTGCTTGGACATCTCTGCTGGCACACGTGGGTTCCTCCTGCATGCGTGTGTAGGTGAGAATTGGACCTCCTGGTACTGCTAAAAAACACGCTGGCATGTGATAACTGCAGGCTCCTGGCAGGATGCTCCCTCTCCAAAGCACATTCCTGAAGGTTCAGTCAGTGCTGCTAGGGCAGCCTTTTGTGTGTGTGTGTGTGTGTGTGGAGCAACTGCTTGGTATTAAGTACCTAAACCCTTGGTGAGCTGCTTTGGGGTGGCATAAACAATGTCATCTGGAGATGACTGTTCCTCTCCTCCTTTCAGCCCAGAACAATTGGGGTAATAGATGAGGTTTCCTGGACAGATGAGTGTGACTCACCCAGCTTGATGGACAGAAGGGAGGGGAAATGAAGTAAGGGGCCCAAAATAGTCTTAGAGACATTGGCTTGGAAGGAAGGACAAAACAGGGCACAGACTAGAAAATAAAAGACCTACAGTGATGTGACATTAAGACCATCTGGACAATGTTTGGCAGCAGTTGAAAAGCAAACAAAGCCCTGAGAAGGGTTTCTAAAAGTGAGGGGAATATAAACTATAAACGACACTCTGATGGGCAAGTGCTCAGAGGGAACTGAGCCCTCCTCATCCATCTGCCTTGGTGCCTCCACTCTTGAAAAGGGGCAGCCCAGAGGTAAGGGTCAAAAAATCCCCCAAAAAACCCAACCCAACAGTCTCTCAGGGAATATGAGAGTTTGAAGAAGAGAGATTCCACCAAGTCTTGGCTTGCTTACACTTGGAGGAGCTCTCTGAGAGATCTGGCTGAGACAAGGGTGTTTGAAAGGCAGGTAGCACAGTAACACTCACCAGCTATGCAAATAAGTCCCAGCAATAATAGGAGAGCTCAGGGCCTGGCATGCAGGACGGTGCAAATGGACCTGTGTGTTTGCATAACATCTGCCAGAATGATTGAGGTTGCTAGGTGCTGCTGCCAGAGAAGTGAGGCAACACTGATTGTATCAAAAGTGGTGCAAGGAGAACCTCAAAGACCTGAAATCCTTAGTGGGAAAAAAAATAACACTTTTGGGGTCGTCCTTGGTAGCTGCTTTGGCCATGAGAAATGCTGTGATGCTGTGGTTGAAGGGGAAGCAGGAGCTGCTCCTTGCTTTTCTGAACTGAGGTGGCTTCCTGAAAACCAATATTTTTTTTCTTTTTTTTTTTTCTTTTTTTTCTTTTTTTTTTTTTTTCTTTTCTGAAGAAAATACCAAAGCAGAAGTTTTGCTGTGCTTTCCAGGCTGGTGGTTTGGAAGTTTTTTTCCCCGTGCCTATCTTTTTATTAAAAAATCCCAAACCTTACCAAACCCAAAGATAGTCTAACTACAACTTTTTCAGGCTGTGAGTCAGAGAGATAAGGAAAAGAAGAAATGCCAGGGGAAAAAAAAAAAAACAAAACCCTGTTTAATTCCTTGTTCCACTCCCCCTGATAACATTGATTTTGATCCAAGTGCCACAGCAACATCGTTGGGAATGTTTCTCCTATCTCCAGTCCAAAATTAGAGTGAAGGAACTTTGCTGGCAGGCAGCTAAGCTTTGTTTTGGGGAAGCATATCTGTATAGACAATCATGGTTTTGGACAGCAGCTGAGGATGTGGGCCCTTATCCACCCAGACTGATGGATGGAACAGGAGTTTTCCTACCCAACAATTCCAATAAAGTCCTTAAAAACACCACTGCTACTGGAGTGGACAGGTGTCATTCTGTTAACAGCAGTGTCTTTGGACAGAGTGATGGTTTGCCATCCTTCCCTGTAATGTGTCTGTGCCTCCTCCTGCTGCTCAAAGAGCAGGAAAAATGTTTATCAGCTTTGGGGTGAGACACAGTTTTTATGCTGTTTTGTTTTGTGTGTGTAAAACAGGAAATTCCCCTTGCCCCCTCCTTCTTCTGACTCTGTTCTCTTCTCCCCAGCCCTGGTTTCTGGATCCTTTTATCACAACTGCTGCAAAGCTCCCTCTTATCTAAATTGGCTTTTGTGGTCTTGCATCTGAACGCCCAGCACAGAGGAAACAATCCATTGCAGGAACACAAACCACAGGGCTCCAAACTGTTGATTTCACACTGATTTCCCTGCAATTGGCAAGCAAACCCCTGATTTCCAACTTAGGCACTCCCAGTTACTAAATTCGCAAGAACTGGCAGTAGGAACTGAATAATGTGAGAGTATTTAGTGAGGGAAATAAGGACTCATTAATTAGAAGTTAATATAAGTGTAATTAAGCGTTCTGCTTCCATGTGGACCTTCAAAACCAAGGGGTTGAGAGGAGTGTGGTCTTTCCAAAAGTCTTTTACCCAAGGTTTTCAGGTTCTTTATCAGTAAGCAGAGCTGAGGAGGATGGATGGGGGGAGACACCTGGCTGCAGCTGAGCTGTGGTAACTCAGGGACAAACAAGGGAGGTGCTCACGGTGGTCAGACAGCCCGGAAACCCTGCTCAGGGGCTCTCTGCCATGCCAAATCCACAAAGGAGCCCCGGGAAAACGGAGGCAGCGAATTTGAGTATCAGCAACCCATTCACACCACACAGGAGCAAAGTAATCCTCTGATGGAGGTGCTTTATTTAAAAAGTCATTTGGCAAACAGGACACCAGAGAACGCGCCTGGAAGAGATGTCTGCTCCACGGCCATGCCCCAAGGCTGGTTGGAGTTATGGATGTTTGTCTAATCTCTTCTCCAATCCCTGCAGAGGTGGAGGTGTGACACCCTGCCCTGGGGCTCAGCTGCTCCTGCTGCCTGGATGTTTTGTTTCCTGCAGCTGGAGCTAATGACCTTTTCCTGCAGTAGGCAGCATAATTTTGTGTCCCTTCTGCAATGGAAATGGGAGGCAGGTTATTCCATTCTCCCTCAGAGCAGCTGAGGACATCTCCCACACCTCCCTTTGCTGTCCTCTGAGCTGGACAGCCACCAAGGTTTTTCTGTCCTTGCTGGTCAGAATTTCCAGACTCTCAATCTCACTGCTGCTCTCCCCTGCATTTGCTGCTGTGGACCCTCATTTTCCTTGGAATCTGGTGCCCACAAAACGACCAAATAGGAACCTTACATGCAAAGCCTCTGTGTGAAGAAGCAGAGGGATGACTTCAGATGTGTTAGACGTAAGTGCTGTATTCCTGCATCCAGACATAACTTGTCTGTATCACTCTTGGCTTACATGTAATTTGTGACCACCTAAAAGCCCCAGATATTTTTATACTGTATTTGCACGATTGATTATTCCTTCCAGACTTTTTTTTTTTTTTTTTTTTGAGACAGTTAATTTACTTCCTTCATCCTTTTCCCAAGTTAATTTCCTACTCTGCCAAAATCAGATTGAATTTCTCAGCCTGTTTTTCAAAGCTCACAGGCCCACTCACTTACAACCTACAGACTAATGAACAGACTTTCAAGTCCCTCAAATCAATAAAAGTATTGAATATAAAATGTTGAACGCAGTCTTTATCTGAATATTGCTGCAAATTGACTTTTTATCCCAGGTAATCTCTGCTTCACTGAGCAATGTCTCCCTAAAGGGAAACACACAGAGGAAGCCACATTTAGGAAAGTACAATTTGAGACACCAGAGATATGTGTAGGGAAAGGAGGCAGAGTTTGGAGGCAGACCTGGTTTGTGGCCAAGGTTTCACGCTGGCTTTGGGTCTCACCAAACTTGGGAATGGCATCAGGAATCTCTTCTTCACCAAGCAATATAATCAGGAATGTGACTTTCACAGGCTGCCAGACTACACTGACTCACTCCTCGGCACTGAAAAGGGACAAAACTCCTAAAAGTATTATTCCTTCACTTGCTTTTACTACTTGACAGTGGTCCAAAACTTCCTATAACACTCACCAGCAATTACACAGACTGCCCAAGACTATCTGTTACCAAGGGTATTTCATATGCAAAGTGCAGGGCTCTATGCTCCCAGCAGCTCCTGTGAATTCCTCTGATTCTTGAATCCATTCTTGATGCAACAGCCAG
The DNA here is from genome assembly GCF_017590135.1 of Pyrgilauda ruficollis. NCBI lineage: Eukaryota > Metazoa > Chordata > Aves > Passeriformes > Passeridae > Pyrgilauda > Pyrgilauda ruficollis. The sequence continues at coordinate 559,571 of NW_024516985.1, read as the reverse complement.
AGGTGGAAGGGCTCATATAAAAAGAGAAAAGGTGATAATGGATGTGTCTGCATGTTCTACCAGCCGAAGATATGGGCTAAGACACCTACTTATTACTGATTCTTTCAGCTGCTGCTTTGTTATATAAGAAAACTCCAACTTTTTCAGGACTTGAAATGAGTTTGCTCAGCTTCAGAACTTCTTTATCTATGGTACCTATGTTTTAGCTCACCTTTTTAACAGAATGCACCAGGTTTAAGCACAGCTTGCCCTGCCAATATGAAATTGCGTGGCTGATTCAGCTCCAAAGTATATATTTCATTTTAGAATTTTCTTCCTCATGCAACAGCGGTTAAGCCCCTTAAGCAGTTAATTGATTTCCAAAGGGATACTGACTCAATTAAGTGCACTTTGCATGCATTCAGGTGTGTTTTAAGAGTCCCAGTTTTGGTGTGTGCTGGAATTTGTCTCCTCTGGGCTTGTAAATCACCCCTCTTGGGAAGGCAAGATTTCTGTCCTTTATACCAATCCAGGCTGGAAAAACTGCACTGTGATGTTTCTTGGGAACCTGTTTGATGCCAGCACTGCTAAATCTGCACAATTTCCTCATGTCACACCCAGCGCAGCTGGAAGAAGTGGCTAGAGACACAGGAAGGACAAATAGACCCTATCTAAAGTTTTGTTTGCAGCAACCCGAAGTTTTCTTGCGGACTGAGACAGGATGTGCTGCTCCTGAGGGGGAAATCTGCCTGGGATTCGGTGAGGAGGAGCTGCCGTGCCCGACAGGACAATGCAGCTCTGTCCACACCTCTGGCTGCTCTCCTGCTACCCAGTCAGGTGTCAGGAGACACCAGGCAGCCAAAATCAGCAGATCCTGAGTGAAGTTTTGCCTCTCTCCCCAGTGGTTTGCAGACACAGACTGCCCAGGGTGGAGGCACCACCCCACCACATCCAGCGCCTCGTGGCTCCAGTGTGTTTTCCTCCTAGGGAGAGGATGTCAAAGAGGAAGGGATTTCTTGGGACCCAGGTGTTTTTCTACCCATCATGGACATTATGATTTCTCCAGGTGTGGTGAGCTCATCCTGTGCTTCTCAGGGAGTGCTGCTTTCACTCTCCAGCCCACTGCTTGCTGTGGGATTTGGGGTTTTCTTGGAAGGGCTCTTACAGTCCTGATGGTGTTGCCCTATTTTGGATAACTCCCAAGCCCAAAAAAAAAAATCCTGTTCTTAGCTCCAAGAGGTCCAAACACAGCTGGGAGGTTTTTAAGAGCAGTGTTTGTCATGTTTTAGCACTGCCTTTGCACCGTGTCAGCCATCTCCCAGCTACAGGAGAACCACAGGTGTTTTCACTGGACCTCCTTCCCATTCCTCCAGGATATACTCAGCCCTCAAACAAATTATTTCAGGCCTCTTGGAGACCTTATTTACTTTTTATCCTTACTGCATTTTTGTGGTGGAATTTGTGCACATGATGAGCTTTCTTTCAACCTTTTTTTTTTTCTTTTTTTTTTTTTTTTTTTTTTAAACCTCAAGAACTGATTGGAAGAGGGAAATGCTTTGCCTGCTATTTCACCAACAAGAAAAACACATGGTGGACCTAGATGAGACAGCTATTGTCCCAGCTCTGGGTTTCATGGCCATACAGCCAGCAGGCAGTGCAGGAGGCAGTCAGTGCATCCAGCCCACAGCAGAGCAGAGGAGATGAAATGGGTTCTCCCCCAGAAGAGCAGGTTAATCCCCAGGCTATTCTTCCTGTCAGCTTTTTTGGAGACAACTTTTGGCCAGGCACAGGGGAGGAAGGCTTAGTGTGTAATCTAGTAGCTGGCTGTCCCCCAGGCATCTTTTGTGTGATCTCCAGCAGCTCTTGTGTGCTGCCAAACCATACCCCTGCCACCACGTGATGAGCTCTCACTGGTGCTAAATTATTCCACGAAAACCCAGTCCCACAAAAATAATTTAAAAAGAAATTACAAACAAAGCCACACGAAGAAAAAGGGCAGAGTGGTGGCATCCTTGCAGACAAAAAATGAAGGGTTGCTTTGCCATCTACTTGGGGGTGACATCATCTGACCACATGAGGAGTTGTGAAGGTGAAAATGAGGTTGTGAACTCGTGTAATTAGGTGGTTTTCTCCCCATGATAAAAACGAAATTAAATATAACATTAAATACTTCAGTTAATTAGAGTGCCACACTGTACTCTATTCTCGTGCTCTAATTTGTGCCATGTTGAAAGTGGCTGCTTCTTCCACCTCTGCCTTCTTGTAAATAAACCATATGTTTTCTGGATCAACTCATCCAATTATATCTTAATTGTTTTTAGGAGCACATCTCCCTACTACATTAATTGTCATACAAGGATTTGTACACACAGGGTCAGATTCCCACTGGTGATATTTTAATTATTATTACACTGCAAATATGGTCTTTAATAGCTTATTAACACACCAGAGGGTTTAGCCAACTTGTATCAGCAAACAGATACAAAACAGGATATTTTTCTTATTTTGGTGAAATTATCAGAGATAATTTCTCTGATAATTTCAGAGGCTCAGAAGCTTGATTTTGGTATTGGAATGCATCTGGTGATGTATCTGACACCACCACTCCCACAAGGATGTCTGACATGCCCTGAGCAGCACAAACTGGTGAAGAGGAGGAGTGATTGTCTCGTTTTGTTACATTCCTGAAGTGTGGAGGGCCACAAAAGCTCTGCAAATCACACTTAGCCAGGTAGTTGCAGATTGAAATTGAGTTTAAAAAAAAAAAAAACCCAAAACACCGAAGAAGGCTCTGGTTTCTGAGCTGCCATTGGCATTCAGTGGGACTGGCCCACCTACATCACTTTGCTGCTGTTGAGTCTGCATCTCCCCCGTGTGTATTTTAGCACCTTCCAATAAGGTGTGTGGTGAAAGACAAGGCAGAGGACAAGAGATGCTGGAACTCACAGTGTCTTACTTGTATTTCAGATTAATAAGCCTGGAACATTGTGAAAAACAGCTCTTTGCACTTAGTTCTACTGGCCATGTGACAACTTTTACATAATTTTTTTTTCCTTTTTTTGATTTTTCCCTTATAGAACAAAACAGCAGTGGGGAAAAAATAACTCCTTTAGAGTCAAGTGAATCCTTAGGCTTGAACAAAAACATTTACCTTCAGATGAGCCTTGAGTTTTAAAAGTACATAAGAAGGAGGAGATTTGGCAAAAGACATCTCATTGAAAAGAGAAATGTGATGTTTAGGCAGTAGTGGACCAGAAGTAGGCTTCCTGTTGCTTGAGCTCTCTGTCTTCCTCCTAAAAATATTTATTTCCTAGTGAGTCACATTTTAAGATGTTCTCATTGTGTAGGTTTTGTGTTTTCTCTGTTGGGCTGGGAGAGATGAGGAAGATGTGGACAGCAGGGTGTGTAACAACAGGGCAGCCATGCTTCCCTCCCAGCCCTTCATGCTGTGTCAGCAGTGAAAAAGGGCCCAGAAAAAAAAAAAAAAAAAAAAAAGGTCAAGCCTAAGAGAGGAGCAGAATATTGCTGGAGCTGAGCTGGGGTGCCTGCTCTTTGGCACTGCTCTCTCTGCCCCCAGAATATTCCCTGGGAGAGGACGCCAGCAAGGAGGACACGACGTGCGAGCTGCAAAGATGTCTTAAAATGAAAATACAGACTGACTCCTCGTGTCTGCAGCCAGATCAAGTGAACCAATAGCCCTTGCAGAGGGGGACACTTGCCCATGCTGGACACTTGCCCACTTCCAGTGCTGCTTCCCATGCCCAGCACTTCATCCAGCACTTCTCCATGTTCAAGGACATGGACAGAGGCAGCACCATCAAAGCTCCACTCTGCAATTCAAGCATGCAAATAATGGTCCCAAAAGCCACCCACTGGCTGGAGGAGCCATTGAGAGGTTATTAAATTTCTGATTCTCTTTTGGGTGGTGGCACTGCAGGTGGGTGACACAGCCTGTGCCCTCCAGGGGTGAGGGATGGGCAGGGTGGTGGCACTGGGGAAGCAGGACAGCATCTCAGCTCTTTGCTGTGGGTGTTTCCCATGAGGTTTGGGGTTTTTTTGGTTCTTTGGTGGGTGTTTTCCGTGAGGTTTGGGGTTTTTTTTTTTTTTCCATTCTTTGGTCCAGCACTTCCTCACCTGAAAAGAAAAGGAATATTGCCCCCGGCCCTCTCCAGTGAAAATGAAAGGAGAAGGGAAGTGTGAAGTACTCAGATCCTGCTGGGGGGGCACAGCAGTGTTTCATGCAGAACTGAGCTGCAGCAGGACCCCTCACAACATCTCCTGTGCTCAGCTGGGCCAGTCCTTATGTGGGAGCACAAAGGAGCTTTATTTCAGGCGGGGATCTGGTTTTTGAGGTCAACACCAGAAACAAAACCTCTGACAAGCAAAGACTTTGCAGCCAAAGAGAAGAAGATGCCAGAAACCCAGAGAGGGGCCTTGAGGAAGGGAATCTGGAGGAACAGTGGCTCAAACCCCTCTGTTCTGTTGTCTACAAAGCCCTGGGAACCTCAGTCCCTGTTCCAGTGCCATTAACAAGCAGGTGGGGGGACAGGTTCAAGCCACTTTTGGGGACACCACTAAGGGTCAGAGAGCCCCCTGCACAAGATTTCATTGGTCATAGGTGGGAGGCAGCTTGTAACCTGAGCCCAAAGTGCAGTTTTTAAGCAAAACTGAAGTCTGTGGTTGATATTAGTGATGGACAACACGCCTTGGCCTACGCCCAAATTGGCACAAATGGACCCTTTTATTTAGAGTATGTGTATGTGTACACATAGCTGGATTTACATTTCTATTAAGTTATCTTTCTCCATCTTTCCTTTGTATTTGCTTCTCATTCTTCCTTCCCTTCCTTGACCCCAAAAAGCCTTGCTGCAACAGTATTTTTTTAACATATTTTTTTCTTCTACTCTGGCAAAATGGTGAATTCTGATGGTTGGAGGTTTAACCAGAAAATGTCAGTTGCCTTGCTGTCATTTTCAAATCTAACTTAAGCTCTTGTAAACCTAATGATTTATTGAAAATTAATAGGAGATAGGATATTAAATTTCTGATTCTCTTTTGGATAGGACACATAAACTGCATATCTTTGACTTGCCATGAATTCATGGGCCAGCCCCATTTCTAATGAGAAGCTCAAGTGTAACTGCAATGATGGACAAGAAAATTAGCTGAAGGAAAAGTGGTTTAATCTAGATTTTTAGCTCAACGTTTCCCCACTGCATTCACCTGAGTTTGTAAAGCATACAGTATCTTTCAGCTGGGCAACTCTGCAATGCTGTCCCACTGTCATTAATATGATTTGAGTATTTATTGATCTTCTGCACTGTTCCAGACTCTTTAATATTTCAAAGGTAAAAATTGAGGCTTCAAGAAGAAAAGCTAATCTCAATGTAACTGCAAGAAACCACCCCAAACAAACAAACACTCCAAAACCAAACAATCCCCCCCCCCAAAAAAAACCCAAAAAACCCCAAAAAAACCCCCAAACCAATGCACAAAAAAAACCCAACAAAAAACCCCAAAGAAGCTAATGCATTCTTTAGTTTATAATAATTCTAAATAAATTGCAGCTCTGAGGGGGAATTTTTAAATTGTTTTTCACAGCTAATTCACAAATAATTACTATTATATTCTCTGGCAAAACCAGCAAAGACCACTGCACAGTTAACAGCAACACAGAGATAATAATGGCCTTGCTATTCACAAGTTAAAACCTTGTGCCTGACTACTCAAGGTACCTGTTCTTCATTCTGAACTTTGTTCAGGTGGTTTCTATCTACACCATATTCCTTTAACCAAAACTTATTTCTCCTTGATCAGAGATTTTTTGCTGTTGCCACTAGAGGTCCATTCACCACTACAAATATAGATGAAAGAGGAAAGCAATGCATTTTCTTCTCCAGAATTTATTTGCTTAAATCACTGCTCAGTGTTAGCCTTGGGCTAATGATTTAAAGGATGATGACTGTGGGCACCTTATAGCAGTGAGGAGAAGCCAGGCAGTGCCTCTGTTTTTTCAGGGCGTACAATTTGATCCTACTGATGTAATCCTTTTGGTTTGGGACTTTTTGGGTTTTATTTTCTGTTTCCTGACGTGCTGCACCCAGGTCTGTGCTGCCCAGATGAGCACACCTGCTGTGTGAGCACATTCACCTGTGACAAACAAAAAACAAAAGCCGAGTGTCGCTCACCCTCCCCCAGAGCACCACGCTCAGTTATCACAAACTGCAGCAGCGTTTGCTTCAGCCTGGGTAAGAGCAGAGTCCATCCTTTTGTTCCCTGAGCTTTCCTGCTCCCTCCTTCCCTCCTCCTGTCTTTGTCAGGGTCCCTGTGAGCGCTGCCTTTGCCCCATTTATCCTTTCATCCCTGGCTCAGCACAGCCTCCTGTTCAGCTGTGCCATCCCAGGGTGTCTGTGAGGTTTCCAGCACCCTCCCCCTTGGGTTGACATTAAATGCAGGCGTTTTGCTGATCATCAGAAACGTGCCTCTGCTCAGCTCTGGAGGGGAGGAACAGTGCTGCTCTCAAAGGTGGGGTTTGCTCACTCCCAGCTTCATTCTGTTCCCCTGGTAATCAGCAGTAAAATTCGTGCAGTGAGACCAAAGCTGGGCTGAAGCTCCTGGCTTTTGAAAACCTCCTCCTTGCATCCTTTGGATGTGTTTTTCTGAAGGACCAAAATTAGAAGGCACTCACTGAACTCCACCAGTTTTCCTCTGGTGCTTTAACAGCTGTCCTGCCTGTCCTGCTATGCTACTTAAACTTTTGTGACCAGTAATTCTTCATATAAAGTTGGTAATTTGCTCCATGGGTTAAGATAGAATTCCCAGGTGTCTTTTGGCTTCCTGCCAGGGTCTCCGAGCCCCTGCCAGGGCTTTGAGCCATCCAGGGCATCCAGAGGGATGTCCTGGGTTCTGACATCCATCCTTTCCCCTTCAGCCTGTGTGGATGATCCCTCTCAGCACAGGACAGGATCATGTCCCACCTCAGGAGAAGCGGTGGGAGGAAATCTCATATGGAATAGAGAGTCCTGAGGCACTTTTCCTTGACTCTCTCTGGAGCCAAGAGCACAGGCCTGGCTCTTCTGTTTGTCCCCAGAGCCACTGTCTGGCACGCCTTCCCACCCCACACTGTCCCCATGCCTCAGCCTTTTCCTTCCCTGGACTCATTCCTGTGGTTTTTTGTCCCATGGGCCACAAAAGCTTGGAAAAAATCTTTGGAGAGACAACTCACTTTTACTCAAGCTGCCTGCCAGGCCCTGCATCTCAGGTAGTTTAATTCTTCAAGTACCTGCTCATGTAGGCTCCCAATTATTGGACTGATCAAACAAAACATCATTTTGAATCAGTCAACAGCCCACCTGTGGGTATTTTACAATTGAATTTTCAAGTTTCCTCTTCCTCTGCCAGTGGGGATTGGTAATGAAGCTGAGCACTGGTAGGGAGGTCACCTCAGGATGAGTGTTTTCATAATTCACCTTGTGTCCAAAACAGGAGAGGCTTGGTGCTCTGCACAGAGACCTCTCGTTTGCTCAGGCACTTGGCGGGCACAGAAAATGGTGAGATGAACCATCCCTGGCAGTGGGTGATCCCTAAGATGTAACTCAAGGTTCCTGGGAAGATGCTGCTGTCTTACATCCTCCTCTTACAGCCCCGCTCCTTTCCCTTTCCCTTTCCCTTTCCCTTTCCCTTTCCCTTTCCCTTTCCCTTCCCTTTTTTTCCCTTTTCCTTTCCTTGATGAGTTTTCACAGCCCTGTGGTGGACACACATTTCGAATATTTGACTCTGCTCCCTCTCCTTCTCCAGCACTCACAAAATTGTTCCTCCTCTCTGTTTTTTTACAGGCCTGCCTTGGCCCATGTGAGTGCACAGAGAGGAAAATCCTGCCCTGAAATGCTGATTTGTGCAATCATTCCTTTGGGACCTAAACCTTGGCTTCCTTACCCCAAACAATTGACAGGAGGAGGAGACTGCCTCACACTGCTCCAGGGGATGTTCAGGCTGGACAGCAGGAGGAATTTTTCCACGGAAAGGGTGGTCAGGCATTGGAAGGGGCTGCCAGGGAGGTGTCGGAGTCCCCATCCCTGGAGGTGTCCAAGGAATGACTGGATGTGGCACTCAGTGTTGTGGCCTGGGTGACAAGGTGGGGATCAGCCACAAGCTGGACTCGACCTCAAAGCTCTTTTCCAGCTGTAATAACTCTGTGATTCTGCTCCTAGTCCTGTTCTCTAGCTGTGCATGAGTGATAACTTCAAAACCCAGCAGAAGAAAATCTGAGCTGCACGTAAGAGGCAAAGTTCTGCTACTTGAATGGCAAAAGAAAAAAAACACTCATATATCTGAAATATTTTCTATTTAAATCTGCATCAAAATGGTACAAACCTCCACACACAGAGATTTTGAATACTGACATTGGGTTTGTCCAGTTTAAGAACCTTGTTTGCTTTGTTTTGGTTGTTGGGTTTTTTTTTTTTGGTTTTGGTTTTGTTTTGGTTTTTTTTTTTTTTTTTTTTTTTTGGGGGTTTTGGTTTTTTTTTTTTTTTTTTTTTTTTGGGGGTTTTGGTTTTTTTTTTTTTTTTTTTTTTTTGGGGGTTTTGGTTTTTTTTTTTTTTTTTTTTTTTTGGGGGTTTTGGTTTTTTTTTTTTTTTTTTTTTTTTGGGGGTTTTGGTTTTTTTTTTTTTTTTTTTTTTTTGGGGGTTTTGGTTTTTTTTTTTTTTTTTTTTTATCCTATTGTGCATTCCAAGTACCACTTTTTTATTCTGTTACTCCTGGGACAGAAATTAGCAATGAATGCTTGAAATAGGAGTGTAGCAGAAAGAAAATACATTTAAGTACAGCAAAGATACAGAGAGCTGCTCTGTAGGAAAGATGAGCAGTTTTATCCTAGCTTTACATCATCACAGCTCTCCAGAATTACAGTGGGAGTTTTGTGAAGTTTTTTTTGTGTGTGTGTGTTGGGGGGGAATGTTTTTCTGGGGTTTTTGGGTTTTTTTTTGTTGTTTGGTTTTGGTGGGGTTTTTGTAGTTTTGGGGTGTTTGGTTTTTTTTTTTTTACTTTTTGTTTGGGTTGCTTTTTTTGTGGTGTGTGTTTTTTTGTTTGTTTGTTTTTCTGTTTATTTATTCGTGGGGGTTTTTTTGTTTGGTTTCGAGTTTTCTTGGTTGTTTCTTTCCCCCTCCAGTATCCTAACTGTTTGAACAGGACAGACCTAGAATGAAAACCACCCATTATTTTTATATCAGCCCTACCTGAAGGTCCAAAACAATGTCACAGTACCAACGGGATAAACCATTTTACACCCCTGATCAAAGAGAAATGTGCTGCTCTGAAGAGCTTTCAATCTAGAGCAGTGTTTCTGAGTCCTGTTAACCCAGCCTGGGTTAGATTACAGTGGTTTTATAGGTTTTATCATGGCTCACCTCTCCAAGGGTGAACAGAAAGATGCTTTCCACTGAGCTCTGGGATACAGCAGAGAGATGGAGAAGTGTAAACCTGGACAGGTAATACAGGTGAAGATTAGGGGATGCATCTGCATCCCCTAATTTCCAGAAGATGAGTAAAAAGAATAAAAAATTTATCCCACTTCCCTTAAATCTTCACTCTCCTGAAGTGTGATTTTGGATTTTGCGCAGTGCATCAAGACCTGAACATGGCAGAGGCTTTAGAGTGGTTGTGCCCCTCAGTGGGAAAGAGAAACCCCATGCCAACACTTTTTTTTTTTTTTTTCCTCGTTTGCCACTCCTTGGAACCTTTTGGCTTTGCTCTTCACCTGACCAAAAAGCCACAAATGCAAACCAGGGCAGGCCTCGTGCTGCTGGCCACGACCAACGCAAAACGAGAGGTGTGCTCCCCTTTGTGCACCAAAAAAAACCACCCAAAAAAAATCCCCCACTGCTCTGCCTTGGGCCACGCCACTAATCCGTGACTTAAGGGCTTTCTGCCTGGTGGAGCTAAAACCAGGCAATTTTCCTGATCTGGAATGATAATCTTCTTTGCCTCCGTGCTCCAAAAAAGCTTGATAGGAAAGAGGTGGTGGAAGGGTCACACCTTCTCTCCATGTGAGCCATCAGGAGAGGGGGGTTTTGCCCCAAAGGGGAGCAGCCCAGTGAAAGAAAGCAGGGCACTCGTCCTGACACACTTTGCTCTGCATCCAGAGGTTTAGAAGAAATCCTGCTGGCCTCAGTGCTGGAGCTGTTTACTGGTTTTAGGCTTGACAGCCTGTTATTAACTCTAACAGCAGAGAACACCATCTGTCTGCTCCTCAGCTATTCCGCCAGGCTGTGAGTTGGGGGGTTTTGCTTTTTTCGAGGGAAAAGGTGTAATTGTCCTGATTTAGTGAAAGGCCTTGAATTATGATATCTAAAGCAGAAATCTGAGCCCTCAAACATTTTTCTTTCCTTCATGGCCTCTTGATATCCTGAGCCCATTTTCTCTTGACAGCTTGCTGCTTTTCCTAATCATTTGCAGGCAATGTAGGAAATACAAGAAGAATACAAATAGGATGAGGACAGAGTGGGACTTCAAAGATTTTGGGGCACGTCATTAGCTAACATAATAGCTAGACACTAGTTGTTTCTTTTCCATTATCATGTGAACTTTCATGTTCTATCTTTTCTCTCTGCAAGTAATAGGACTAGATATTTGTTTTGTTTCTCTTTTTTTTGGGGGAGGAAGAGGGATTTTCTGGTTAAATGAACTATTGTCTACAGCTGGGTCAATATGGAGGATCTAGAACCTACCAGCTGACATCTGACAGAGGAATGGTAGACTGGATGTCCTTGGGAGGAGCTTTAAGATAAATATCACAGAAACTGGAAGCATTTTGAGCAGGTGTTTTTGGATTAAGGGATGGTGGAGCACTTTGTTCCCTATGGAAAGGATCCACGCTGGAGCAGTCCATGAAGAACTGAAGCACTCAGGAGAAGGTGGAGCAGGGTAAGAGAAAGCAGTGGCAGAGGCAATGTGTGATGAAGTGGCCAAAGCCCCATTCCCATCCCACCTGGGGGAGAGGAGGTAGGAAAAAATCTGGAGTGAAACCGACAGAAGGGAAGAGCACAAGGAAGGTGGTTTTGGGTTTTTCTCATTTCTCATGATACTAATCTGTTTGATTGGCAATAAATTGAATTAATTCCCCCAAGCCGAGTCTGTTTTGACCATGATGGCAATTTGTGAGTAATCCCTCCCTGTCCTTAACCCATGACCCTTTTGTCACTTCATTTTCCCCCTTCACTCAAGGAGGCAGAGTTACAGGGAATATTGGTGGGCTCCTGAGAGCCAGCCAAGGTCAGCCCACCATGGCAGGATCAAATCTTTTAGTGGGCTGGTCTTTCAAGGTTAATACAACCCTCCTGAGCACTGAGGGTCTCTTTTGCTCTGCACCAGGAGGAGATGAGGAGGGGGGAACTGGTTTAGAGGCGAGAATTCAGGCTGGCTTTGAAAATGACTTGCTGGTTTCCTGAAGGAGAATCCCTGAATGAAAATCCCTTCACCTGCTGTGCGGGGAAGATGCTGCCCCTTGGGCACACTTGCTGCTCGCTGTGTTTGTCAGCACACTGAGCACCGTGCACGGCTGCTGTCTCAGTACAACCCCAGCCACCAGTGTGTGGTGGTGTTGCTTTTGCAAAAAAGCCAAGAGAAACTTCCATCAGTAAGCAAGTGTGGGTTTTTATCCTTGCAAAATGCAGAGCCAAGTGGCACAACGTTGATTTTTGCACACACACACACTGCCCCCAGCCCTCCTTTTTTGCTGGCACTGGTGCTGCTGGATTATTCCTCCAGCCTTTGTATTACAGGTGAGGGATTTTCCAACCTCTCAGGCAGGAAGGATGGGTAATGTCCACTCCCAGCCTCAAAATGGGAGTAAGAATCCCTGAGGAAATGGGGGAAGGAAGGCTTGGGGCAGCTGCCACCTCTTGTAGGTGACAGTGACACCTCCACCTGCTCCCTGGTGGCTCTTCCTCAGGGTTTGCACTGTGTGGACCTGAATCCAGCTTACTGTTAATTAACAACACATTAATTATTTTATACTGCAATAATACTTCACTGTTCCCATAGGGGAGTCAGACTGCAATTCATTATGTTAATGCAGTAAACATGAAAGTTAAAAGAGCCACCTGATATTGTAATTATAGCAGGTCTGGATAGATGTCATGGAAGTAGGTTTTTGGTGGGGTTTTTTTGTAGTTTTTTGGGGGGTTTTTTGTTGCTGTTTTTTTTTTTTTTTTTTTTTCCCTTGAAGAGGTGAAGAAAACTTAGACTTACTTTGCAATAGTCAAAGGAAAAAAAATAAGCCCTCCACACTCTGCAGTGGTATGAATGAGAACAGCACACTGTGTGACTTCACACAGAAAATAAGATGTTTTACTTTGGAAATTGACATTTTGAGAATCAAAGTCAGATTTGAGCCAGCAACACTGGGTATTTTTTAAAGTGATGTTCTTTTGCTTAGGTTGTTTTCCAGAAAACAAACAACAAAGAAATTGACCAACCTCCCAACTTTTTACCTGTATTTGTTTCTCTCTCCACAAAGGCTCTTCACTGGCATAAAGAACAGATTAGTACTATTTTTTGGTGGGATTGTGATCTACAATGAATTAATAACAGCAAAGTACCCAGGTATGGGGATTTTTGAAGGGATTTTGCATGAGTTAGAGATGGGACCTCTGAGTTGTTTTTGATGATGTGATTTATTGTTCTTATCTTCTACGTAGACAAGAAGGGTGAGTTCAGCATACATATTCACCACATGGTTCAGAAGGTCACAAGACCCTGAGTTACAAGACCTTTTAAGGAGTTATTGACCAATAAAACACTGCCAACAAGGATATTTTTGGTTTTGACCCAATCCTGAAATATTTTGTCTTATGGACCCATGCTACAGTGTAAGCTTTCTTACCAATCCTGTCATGGCACACAAACCTACAGTGCTGCATTCTAAACTCCTTGTTTACCTCTGTAACTACTTTAATTTTTATATCTTAAACTCTAAAATTTCTTCCAATTAATTTAATGTGTCTCTGCCTTAAACTATAAATCCACATTCTCACTGCTAGCACCTAAGCTTGGAAGCCTTTTCCAAGGTCCCAGATCAAATCCTGTGATTAATTCTAAGCTTTGGCTTACAGGCCCAGAGTTCTGAGAGTTCCCTGCAATTCAAATTCCAGGCTAAAAAAAAAAAAAAAATAAGGGCAAGCTGCTCTAATGGTTTAGGGAACGGAAGTCCTAATTTGCAGAAGATCAGGGAAGGTGATGCTGTTCACATCACTGTCACATCCTCTTGGGAAAGGTACCCATGAGGTGCTGAGGTATCTCTGCAAGGTGAGCTGTGAGGCCTCAGAGGCAGCTCCCAGCCCAGCTGGATCTGTGGAGGAAGGGGGGGTTGTGGCTGCAGACTCCCCTGGGTGGAAGTGGAACCTTGGGAAGCTCCATCTGGAGCCTCAGAGATTCCCAAAAGCAGCTCACTGATCTTAAAGGTCTTTTCCAACACACATGATTCTATGATTCCCTGAAGTTTCTCATGAATTCACGTAACTGGGTTTTTTCACAGAGGTGCTGCCTCCAGGGTGCTCAGTGTGATTCCCCTCCCTTGGGAGAGACAGGTATTCCTTGTTGTTCTTGGCCTGTGCAAGCCATTCCCGAAATGGCTTTTCAGGGCAAAAAGCAGAGAGACACAAGTCTGCCTGCTCCAGGAGTGGCTAGATGAGGTGTGATAGCTGGAATGAGCCAGGGCTGTGAGACAGAAAGCAGAACAGCAGCATCGAGGACTTTCTGCCCTTTTGGCACTGAAGTGTTACCCCTGCTTTTCTGTCAGGCCTGCCTTTCCATTTTCCCCCTGGATTAGCCTCCCTGCTGCCTTGCAGAGCTTGTGAAAATGAACCTTGAAGAGGCTTCTCTGGCATTGAGGAGTTATTGTGGAAGTCACCAGTATTTATCCCCATCTGACAGGGCACAGTGCATCAGAGGAGGCAAGCTCAGTGTGCTTTTTTTTGCAGCAGATATTGCAGCAATGTGCTTTTTGCTGCAACAAGGCAGCAGCTTCTCCAGAGAGAGCTCACGCACTTCAAACATTATTTTCAAGATAACAACGGTAAAAATGTTTGTGCTGCAGCGTGAGGGAAGCCACAGGCATTAATGCAGCTGCCACCACTGTCATGCTGCTGGAGAGTCACTGGTGAATGCCACTGGAATGACACGCTGGTGAGAAGCTCCAGCATGTCCAGATTGCTGAGTCCTTCCAGTGCTTTGGACATTTTACGAGAGCTGATCACTCAAGGGCATAAAGGCCACTGCACCCCTGCTTGTGTGAGCACAAAATGGTTTTTTAGCTCTCCCTGCCCAGTGTTCACCTGCACTTAGAAGAAAGGGCAAATTCACTATGTTTGTGGAAAAAAATGGATTTATCTAGGTCAAGGGAGACCACCATGCATTGAAGTACTACTCTGATTTTGTCATGCACTCAGAGCAGGAGGGTGGGCACATCCTTGGCCCCTCTGGCAGAGCACAAAGCTGTGGTGGTGTGAACTGTGAATTCAAGGATTAATCCAGGAATGAGCATCCATCTCCTGGAAACAAAAGAAAGCAGCCCCTGTGAGTGCAAAACCAGCAGTGTGCTGGTTTTCCAGCACAAGGGGTAGGTGTGGGAGGGAAGGGCATATTTGACACTGACCTCCAAACTCAGCCTAGCAGCTGGTCCTATTCCAATTTTCACACTTCTTGCCATCACCATTACTAAAGGCAGGCAGGTCTATCAGAACAGACCTCAGGAGACTATCAAGTACATTTTCTGGGTCCAAGCTGTGTCTAGGTTATTCCCAGTGAATGTGTTCTTATATAACCTGCTCTCAAATACATCCCCTGACAGAGGGCCCACCTTCTCTGCCAGTGCCTCATTGCTGCAGGATTGCCCAAGCTTCAACACCACAGCTTGAGCTCATCACCCCTCCAGCTGCGGAGATTTCCATGCTTTTTCTACCTCTCCTTCTTAAGTATTTGAAAATCTCTGTCATGGTCTTCTTGAATCACTTCACAATCTTTCTCCCAGTCTGGCACTTTCCAGATTTCTCACCTTTCCCACCACGGACTGGAAATTATTTCCAAAATGGGACACAGCTGCCATGCAGAGAAGGGAATTGCTGTGGGTGTGTTGTACATAAAACCTGTTTGCACACCTTACAACCTTGTTTTTCCTTGCTTTTCCCACAGCAGCAAACCACTGCCACCTCCCCCCTGGCTCTGCTGGACCCTGATCTGTTGTGGCTCCCTGTTTCCTGGGCCTTTCAGGTGCTGGAAAGCCATCTCCACAGTTTCCACCAGGTCTGCCTGAATTTCAGCACTCTTCAGGGAGCTGAAGCTTGTGAAGTGCTGCAGGGCAGGGCTGAGTTCTGCTTGGTTGCTCTGCCTGGTGTTGGGCTGAACACAGCTCCACCAAACAAGCAGCTCCGTCTCTGCTTCAGCATGTCATGCCAAGAAGGCAAAGGTCTGAAACTCTTTTATTTCACTTTTCAAAACCAGGCACTCTGCTCAGCCTAGCCAGTGAGGAAGCTGGGAGCTGGCCTGTGTTCAGGCCTGCCATCAATGGCACACAGAGCTGGCGCGGGGGGAGCTCCTTGATCCCCAGTGTGACTTCCACTCAGCACTAACAACACCAATTTATCTAGCAGCTGTGACCAGAGAACAGCTCAGGGTCTCCAAGGAGCTCAGAGGAAAATAAAATTACCCTGGTGTGCCCGAATCTTTTCTGTCTGCATTTTGGCTTTTTTTTTGGTAGGGCTTCCTGAGGGGTGGTTTGTCAAAAGGGGCTGGGACAGGCCCTGGGGGGCTGTGACAGCAGCTGGACAGAGCCCAGGGGGCCCAGGTGGCCAAGAGCCGATGGCCCCTGGGCTGTGCCAGCCGTGGGCGGCAGCAGGAGCGGGGCAGTGCCCGTCCCTGTGCCGGCCCTGCTGAGGCCACACTCGAGTGCTGTGTCACCTCTGGGCCCTCACACGGGGAATGGAGGGGCTGGAGCGTGGCCAGGGCAGGGAACGGAGCTGGGAAGGGGCTGCAGCCCCAGGAGAGGCTGAGGGAGCTGGGAAGGGCTGAGCCTGGAGAAAAGGAGGCTCAGGGGGCCCTTGTGGCTCTGCACAGCTCCTGCCAGGAGGGGACAGCCGGGGGGTCGGGCTGTGCTCCCAGGGACAGGGACAGGATGACAGCAAACAGCCTCAAGTAGCACCAGGGGAGATTTAGATTGGATGTAAGGAAAAATTTCTTCCCAGAAAGGGCTGTGAAGCATTGGAACAGGCTGTCCAGTGGGGTGGTGGAGTCACCATCCTTGGAGGGATTTAAAAGATGTGTAGATGTGGCTCCTGGAGACATGGTTTAGTGTTTGGCAGTGCTGGGTTAATGGTTGGACTCGCTGATCTCAAAGGTCTTTTCCAAGCTACATGATTCTGTGATTCCCTGAAATTTCTCATGAACTCACATAACTCCTGAACCTAGTGATTTTTAGCCACTGAGTCCTTGATACCCCAGGAATTGCAATTAAATATAAAGAAGGAATTTCTCCCAGCAAGACAGGAATTTCTCCCAGCTGCTGTGTGCACTGAAAGATGCCATTTGGAAGATAATGTGTTTCAGTGCACTAACATTATACACCTTGTTTTTCAGTCTGGACAAGCCTTTAGCATTCCCACCACACCACCAGAAATTCCACATTCTGAGGAGAAGAAAAGTCTCAGAAAGCTCCTCACCAACTTGCAAAACACACGCTGCCCATGAGAGAGTGTGCTTCCCCTTCATGGTTCACTCAGCAAAACTCTAATATCTACAGCACAAACAGCTGCTAAAGAGAGAGTGTGAGATTTAGAAATGAGGGTTGCTGGTGCATGCCTGTCCAGTGACTCGGTTTTGTTGGGTTTTTCTTAACCACAGGCATAAGAATATGCATCACAAAGAAAAGAGCACAGAAGGGAGAGAAAGGAGAAGAAGTCTGATTCTTTACTCTTTCTGGAGTACAAAAGAGGCTATTTCAATTCTGTAGCCTACTCCAGTGTAGTGTTTTCTTCATCTACATGCAGTTGCTCCTGTGTTTTTGTTGCACTTGTAGTTTGCCAGCCTCTTTTTTTGGATTTAAGTGGAGGGAAAGGTATGTTCCTATCCCATGCAGTCAGGCACTGTGGAAAATGTGATAGCTTGAAGCATAGACCTTCTGCCAGTGGGGAAAAAAAAAAAAAAATAAAAAGACAAAGAAAAAAAAAAAAGACAGCATAAACCCCACATTTTAGTCTTTGAAAAAAAAATATAAAATTACCCTTTGAGCTCTTGCTGCCTTGTTTCATGCTAGGCTGAGACTCCTCACTCAAACCCACTTCAAAGCTCCCACTTTGACAACCTGTGCTGAAGTGACCCATCTTTCCCTAACACAGCTGAATTACCCTGGTGCAAGGGGACAGGGTGCAAGTATCCTCTGCCTGTGCTGGGCCAGAAGATTGCAGCACAGAGATAAAAACAAACAAAACCCAGCGACAGTACCTCTGTAACAGTAACATTTGAAACCACAAGGCTCTGCTCTTGTGAGGTGAAAAATGAAATAAAAGTCCCTGGTTTTTAGAGTCGAAAGAAAGGTTGTCAGACAGCAGCACACTGATCAAGCCCCAGCATGGAGTAATTAAAAGACTCTCTAGCTAATAACCCGCCTTGTTTTACAGTGAAAAAATAAAATAAATAAAAAAGGCAGAGGCAAGAGCTTATCTGCTTCAGATAAGTGCAAGATATCTTTCCAGCAGATTGTTGGTAGACCATCCCACCCACACAGCAATTAAATGGGACACATTTTAATGATGCTGTATACTTTCAGCTGTGCTTTCAAGGAGATTATTTTTTTTTTTCCCCTCTAGAGTAGAATGACTTGTGTCCCAACTTCTGCCTCATGAAAGTTTAGCTGTTTTGTTAGCTGAACCCCTTTGCTCCCTGCAGTGTGCCACGCACCCACCAGGTCACCCTGACACCAGAGCCCTTTGCTCCTGGGTGCACGTTGCAGGATTGCTATGACAGCTGAGTCCCTCTGGAAAATATCTATGCTAGGATCCCAAAACAAATCATTTTCTACTGCTCTTTGCAGTAAGCCAAGGACACAACTGTAAACAATGCAATCAGACTCTTTTTCTGGAGTGCAGCACCTATAATAATTTATTTCTAAATGCTTTAACAAATTTCCACCTGACCCAAGAAAGTACTCACTTCACTTATTGTTTAATAAGAAAGTCTCTTGGAGATCTGCTGGACAGAGCAGGATGGTGAAAATACAAACTACACAGGCAAAGTAACAGATTTCTACTTTGTGGAAATGTCCTGGTCCCACCTGAATATTTTCATTTCTAGATTCTTACTATTTGAAGGCAAGGTTTGGGCAACCACAGACAAAAGCACATCACCTGTTTTGCTAATCTCAGAGAAAAAAAAAAAAAAAAAAAAAAACAAAAACAGAGAGGATAAGTTAACACAGTTTAAGAGGAGACAAGGCGGGTGAAGTGACTTGCCAAATGTCACCCACCAGGGAAAGATCATCTTAATTACAAATAAAAAAATTTACTTCACTTTATAGTGAAGTACATTTTTGCCACACTCCTGATCACTCCACTGTACAGTTCAAAGACAAAGCCTGTGGTTTTTGTCTTGGTTTGGCCAGAGTCAATCAGCAGCTGAAGAAGGAACCCTTGGACACACCTAAAATCAACAAAATGTCCAACACCTGTAGCAGATAAGCCAAAACCCTTGGAGGAACTTTGACACAGACTTGAAAACGAGAACTATTCTGCTACAACCAGAAAGAAATTACTTCAATCCACTACAGCAGGGAAATTGATAATATTCTGACCATCCCAGCCATCCCTGCTTGCCAGGGCAAGGAGCCCTTTCCTGGCCAGAGGGGCTGGGGAAGAGTCCCCTGAGCTCCACAGGCACAGGAGCTGGAGGCTCAGAATGAGATAGGGGGGGATTGAGCTCTGCCAACGCATTTCCCAATCAGCCTCAGCTGATGCTGTGCAAGAATTTTGGTGCTTGCACCAGGCTGACCCCTTCTCTCTGTGTGGTCTGTGTGACATGCTGCCAGATGCAGCACTGCTGTAGTCCTTAGAGAAGTTCAAGGTTATTAAAAGGAAAAAAAAAGAAGAAAATAAGGGTGAAAAAGGAAAAAGCAGCTCTCTCTTCTGAGAATGGGATGGTGCCCAACAGATACAGTGAAAAGAAATTAAATGGCGCTAATTTGTTGATTGCTTGCACTGCCATGAACACGGCAGATTAAATAGCAAATTTATAAGCTGACTGCACTCCAGCTGAAAAATCACAGTGCTTGGAAGAGAAAAGCCCCATAAGAGTGCTGCTGTGCTACTTAACTGCTTTTTCAATTGTTATGACCCACCTCCCTGCCTATTTTACAAGACATTTCTTTTCCTTTTCTGCTCCAGTTTAACAGGTGCCTGGTGCAGGAACAGGAAAGGGAAATGAGGCAAACGTGGAGGAGGACAGAGGCAGAAAGATGGGTGGAAGCAGAGCAGAGGGACACAGAGACATCATTTGAACAATGACATTTGCAGGGTTTAAGATGTGACAAAGGCTCATTCTCAGGAGCAAGAGTGGACCTGTGGGCCTCAGAAGGAAGGCAATGTTGTTGTAGGAAGCAGAGAGGAAGAGGCCAGTGCTCTGACTCTTCCATCTGCTCATCAGGCTGGAGGAAATAAGATTTCCTCATGTTGAAGGCCAGCAGCAGAGTCCCCTTTAGCAGCAGAGAGGACTTGTTCCTCTGCTGCATCTCCAGGCATCAGACTGGCTGCTCAGGAGGCCAGGATGACTCTTTGAGGGCTGCAAGATTAACAGGCAAAGAGAAAACCTGGAAACCAGTGATGCTGTACTAATGAGGGGAAAAAAAAAGCTTCCCTTTTATTTTAAAAATGTGATTATGGGCTCCCGACAGCACGGGGAATAAAACCAAAATGTGGAAGTGCCTAAATACAACAAAGGGAATCTGTTATGGGAACAGCCTCAAATATGGAGGGAAGCTTTTCAGTGGATGTCCCAGTGGGAGAAGTGGTATGAGAACTACTCTTCCTTATCTGCATCAGCAATTCCAGTGATCAAGTGGGAGGGTCAAGAGGAGCTCAGTTTCTGCCAAAAGTAAGGATTTGGCTTGCATGTGGACGGGACACCAAAATTAATGATTCTTCAGGACCAATCAGTGTTAATTACAGCATGTGTAGGAAGGTTTTGATAATGGCCTGTGGTGGGAAGCAACTCTGAGTTACCCTGCCTAGAGCAGATTGTTAGAGTTGTGAATTTGCTTTTCCCCAGCTCCAGCCCAGGATTAAACTTTCCTTCCCCCTAAAACTTCAAGGGAGTGATGGAGCACTGCTGCAACTTAGCTAACTCTCCTAAAAAAAAAAAAAAAAAAAGAGCAGCTCTTGCCTCTATTCTGGCTCTTGCTCATTTGCTCCTTCCCCTGCAAGCTGGCTCTGCTGAGCAACCTGCAGCACTGGTGATCCCAAAAGCACATTTGTGTCCCCTCTCCATCCTGCTGCCTACAGGAGTGCCAGGCTCTGGCTGACAGGCTGCTCCGCCTGAGCACTTGTGAAACAGAGAGGCTGTGCCAAGGAACAGGCAGTATGTCTGAAAACTGAGCACACAGATCAGTGCTTGGCCCTAAATAAGGGCATAAAATATATTACGATGTGTGAGTGCTAGAACCGATCCAAGTCTTCGCATTCTGAAATCCTGAGGGGAATTACTAATCTAATTTCAAGGGGCAAGGAAAAGCAGGGGAAGGTGTCCTTCTAAAATGTGGTCAATTTCTGTGCAGCCTGATTAGCACCCTGAAGATGTAGGGGTGCTCTGCACAACTATTTCTGGGTTTTAGTTAGAGTAGGTGGTGATTCTGGCATTGGACTGAGACCAAGGCAAGACCAGGGGCTGTGTTCAGAGTCACCAGCACTGGGTTCTACAGGCTGCTCTCAGAAGCAGCTGCCAGCAGGAAGGCTGTTTGATCTCCTAAGATTTTCCCTACCTGGTATGCTGGCAGACCTGCAAGACAACATTTTGCTAACCTCTCGGAAGACTTTCAGGAATTTCCACAGGAAACGAACAGGAGGCCAGGCCCTGGAGCTGACAAATATGACAGAGGGGAGTTTGGAGGATTCACATCTGGAATTCAGGGAGGTGTCCTGACAGTGGCAGCATAGCCTGCAGGGCTGAGGTGGCCTCAAGTCTGCATGGCTTTGGGCAAACTGCTTCTCCTGTAAAGGTCTGTGCCAGAGATGTCTCTTAGCAGATACTGGTGTGGCCACTGGCCCCTGGTCTCAGCTGGTGGCTCTGTGGCCACTCTGACACATACAGAAAGACTCTTTCCCAGTTAGTCACGTTGGGTTCATGGGAAGGAAAGAATGCCTGGAATTCTAAACACCCCAGCTAAACTGCAAGGAGAGTTATTGAGGAGTTCACTGCTATCCACCCAGGCTGCAATCCCCAGAAAAGGCAGGTCTACAAGCACACAAAGCTGAAGTTATCATTAAAAAAGTGAAGACAACATCATGATGGCCTGACTTAAAAAAGTTTCATGGAACCCCACAAAAGGTCCTTTACCCAAAATTGCTCCATTCAGCTGCTTCCTTTTTACAGCCACAAGAGAACAGCTAGACCTCAGGAGGAGGCTCAGGGTGAGGGGTGAAGATTAATTCTCTTGGTGCACAGGACATCTTATGAATGAGTCTCCTGCCAAAAATACGCGCAGGACATCCAGCACATGAGAACATCTTTGACCTAGGGGTGTAAATGTATCCCAGGACATTTTTTCCAGCCACCAGTGCCTACAAAGGTGCAAATGGCTTAGAGAAGACCTCTGCTTTACCTCTCCAGTGGGAAAGTCCAGCCAGCTGTTAGCAGCAAAGGCAAATGGAAGCCTGATTTAAGTGGGAGGTGGGACAAAACAAATGTAGTGTATTTTTTCTAACATGCTTTCCAGGGTGTGGATTTCATCAGAAGGTTTTGAGCAGCCAAGCTGCAATGGCTGTAAGAACAGATGGAAGGTGTCACTCCTCAGCTGGAAGCTGCCACCTCCCATCAAGCAGCAGTGCCCAGTGCTCTGCTCCTCCTCTGCAGTAGTGTTAGCTGAGAATAAAACTCCCACAAAATCTACAGCAGTCGAATAAGACACATCCAGGCATTTCCACACTGTGTGACTCTATCAGACACGGCAGACAATCAATTCTTACTTCAGCTTAAGAACTGAACAGCATTTTGTGGAAAAAGTAAACAAGCAGGACTAGCAGGGGGGACAGGTAAGTGATCCCATGCTGATTCATGAACACCCATAGTTTCATGACTAAGGGGTCAAGACTCCAGAAATCTGAGTCCTGGAGGTTTCAGTTCTGAATTCAAGACATCACAATTACCAGGGTGTGAAGCACAGGTTCTCTTGTGTGAGGTGGGGAAAGAGTGAAGCTCTTACTAAAGCGGAGAAAGAGGACTGTGTGTGGCACAATTTTTTTTTTTTTTCCATTCCTTATCATCCTCTTTCTAGAGAAAGACTGTGCCAGATTTCTGCTTGTCTTCCAGGAAGGAAAGCATGCAGGAATCACACATGTGATAGCATGGGGCCAACCTGGATAATGAGCAATTCTCTTGTGTTCCATCTTTATCCTAGACCTTCAACTGTAGCTGTCTAAAATAGGACACATCTCTCTTTATGGGGAGCCAACTGCACTGCATACCAAAACAAAGCCAGTGGCAGTTCTGAAAGGCACATTCCAGCCCAATCTGTCATTATCTCAAGCCCTTCATGCCCCATTTTGGGTGCCAGAAAGGACTGACAGTGAGTAATTACCACACAGCCACTTGCTCACTCCCCCAGCTGTGCACTGGGGGCAAAAGTGGAAGAGGAAAAAATGAAAAAAAACTCCTGGGCTGGGACAAAGTTCTATAGGAAAATCAAAAGCTGCACACACAAGCAAAGCAGGACAAGGAACTCATTCCCTGCTCCCCTTGGGCAGGCAGTGCTCAGCCATACCCAGGAAAGCCAGGCTCCACCACAGGTGGCTTGGGAAGACAAAGGCCACCACTCCAGACGTCCCCACCTCCTCCTGCCCCAGCTCTGTGTGCTGAGCCCAATCCCACACGGTCTGGAGCATCCCTGGGCCAGCTGGGCTCAGCTGTCCTGGCTGTGTCCCCTCCCAGCTCCTTGTGAGGAGCAGCAAAGCCTGGATGGGCAAAATCTGAGCTTCCACAACCAACACATCCCTGTGATATCAGCACTGCTTCCAGCACGGATCCAGAGCACGGTCACACTCCTGTGGGATGGAAATTAGCTGTGTTCCAGCCAAAAGCAGCAAAAATTATTGCTGTACACTGGATATCACAGGTGTACTCTGCTCCAGCTGTCCTTAAATGTGCTCTTTCCATGGCATTCTGCAGTAAGTGAAATTTCTCACTTTCTTCCTGGCATAGGGTACTTTGTACTGCCTTTGGTTTACTCCAGATAAAAACATCCAAACAGACCATCAACACAGATCATGACTACTTGTGACCCTTTGGGAAGTGGTAGCTTTAGGCTGCTACACCATGGGAGTAAATGGAAATTTATCTTGATTCCCTGACTTGGGAGTTCTGGTAGATGAAGCAGGCATTGTTGCGTTAACTTTTTTAGGCCTTTTGTGTCTCTGAGAATTTCTTCATGACTGGATGGGCCAAAATCTGATTCCTCTGCAGGAGGCTATCACCCGCATTATGGGAGAAGGAGATCAGATCATGTCTCTGCACCTCTGCTGCTCTCTTCTTGCTCAGGGTTTTATTTTTGTCTGTCAGCAAAGGTGCTGGGCAGTGAACAGTGCTGGCTGAGACAAAAGCTCATGCCCCTTCATGCTGCCCCTTTCCACAGAAGAGAAAACCTTTGGTAGCAGGAGAAGGAAAGTGAGCAGCACCACAGCACCTGCCCAGAAAGGATGAAGGGGGGAACCAGTCAGATCCAGACAAAGAGATTGTGAATAAGAGAGAAGTGTCAGGCAAGAACAGTGCAGAGAACCAGAGAAGAAATGGTTGGATTGCCTGGATACTGAGAGTCAAGCAGTGTACTGATGCCCTGGAGACCCAGCTGATTTCCCTTATAGTTGTTTTGTACTTGTACTTGTAAAAAACCAGCTAGTCTTCACCACTGTCTACTGCTCAAGAACCCTTTTGCTCTAAACAGACTGTTTCTGATGCCTGTGAAAAGTTCTGCTGAATGTGTTACTTTGACAAGTATTGTGAAACATTATTTCCTTACCACTGATGTGTGGTTAGAAAGAAATACCCCACAACCTATCCAGCTAAATCTGCAGTCACAATTTGTCAGGCAGATGCAACTGCCAGATCTGCAGCTGCAGAAGTGAAACCAGAGTTTGGTCAGTCAGTCACTGAAAGGGCTGTGCTGTGCAGTTAGACCTGCACTTGCTGTACGGTGAACCCAAAATTTCACTGCGTTTCCAGCTGCTGCAGAGTATGAAAGCCAGCACAATCCAAATGGGGCAGGATGGGATCAAATATCAGAAGACACCTTTTCCCCTGTGCTGTTTTATTAAAAATATTTTATTGTAGAAAAAAACTACATAGCAGTCAAAGAAGTTGGCAAGTTTGGGGTTAGAATTGCCATCAAAACAACTTACTCTCTTTCAGTTTGAAGCCATTCTCCCTTGTCCTGTCACTCCCAGCCCTCGTAAATAGTTTCTCCATCTTTCTTGTTGGCTCCTTCAGGCACTGGAAGGGGCAATTAGGTCACCCTGAAGCCTCCTGTTCCCAAGGCTGAACAAGAACAATTCTCTCAGTCTTTCCTCACAGTGGAGCTGCTCCATCCCTCTGCTCATCCTGGTGGTCTCCTCTGGACTGGCTCCAACAGATTGATGTCCTTCCTGTGCTGGAGAAGAGGAAACCACAAAGGAACCTGTGCATACAGAGCAAATTAAGGACACTTCAAGAATTCCAGGTGGAAATTCTGGGGCAATCCTTTCTTGGCCACTCTTCACTGTACTGATAGCACAGTGCTCTGTGAAAGTAGTGTCCCCTCAATGGCTCACCCCAACAGCTCTGTCATCCAAAGCTTACCTGCAAGGCTGTTGTGTGTCCCATGCTATTCCTCACCTTTGTTCAGCCTGCAGGCTTTGCTTGTCCTTCTCTGTTTGATCAGAGTGGGATGCTGCTGAGGTCAGACTCATTTTTGCGCTGCACTCTGCCATGCAGGCATCCCCCAGAGCAGTCCCCACTGCTTGCAGCTCTCAGCACACACATATTTGCTTCTATGATCAGGAAAATGAAAGAGCAGAATTATCCCCTGGTGGGATCTTCACGACCGGTTTGAAATGCTGCTGTCAGCCAAGGTATGTGGAGGCATGAACTGAGGCCTCTGCTGTACCCTACAGACAGCCTTTGTTGTCATCTTGTAATTCACACCAGTAACCTCTGCCAGTTACAGCTTGATTTTTTTCATCTGCCCTAATGTCCTTCATCTAAACAAAAACTATGCCCCAAAAAACAGCATAATGTCAAAATGGGGGCCTCTTCTGCCTTTTGAACCCTTGATGAACTCCATCTCCACTGGTGAGGATGCACCAGCATGGAAAACCATCACCACTCAGTCAGAGATGCTGATAGAAACAACCATGCTTTATCTATCCAGTTTAGCCTTTCCTGTCTGAGTATTAAAATCTGCTAGACAAAATCTCATGCCTCATATGCTATCAGTTTCCATTTAAAAGGAGCACTGAATTTCATTCTGCTGATTCTTGCCTAGTATACGTGCAGTGTACACCTTCCTCTTCTGAGTTTTTAGTCAGAATTTGTTAAATTCCAGAGTATTCAAATTAGGCACTTGCTAGGCACTCTGTAGGTGCAAATCAGATTTTCCATTGATTCTTGGACATCACAACATCTGAGGAGCTGACATTTTAAGCTGACCATATTTGCCCTTCTAGGTCTGTCTGAATAAAAGGAGATAGTTTTTTATATTCAGTTTGGGAATTCTGCCCTCTCCAAACTGTTTCTGAAACCACTCCTGGGATAAGCAAGAGTATTTCATGTGGTATGACTTTTCCCTAACAGCCAAATTAAGATGTGTTATCTGATGAAATACAAGGCCTGATGCTTGCTACATGAGAACAATACCTATTTTAAATGCCAATTCATAACATCTTTATTATAAATCACTTGGACAACTGCAATGTCTTGTTTTTGTTCCCATATAAAGGTCAAAGTGTCGTAGTGAACAGAAGTTCTCTACAAATACTAGGAGCTAATACTCTGCATGACTAAATGCTTGACAGAGAAAACACATCACTTGGAGCAGACCTGGACAGAGCAGCAGAGTTTATAAAAATCCTGGATCAGACTTTCTGATATGCCTGTCTGAGGACAGCATGCCTGAAGGGCAGCAGAAGTGACACAAATGGCTTTTTGCCATCATCTCACACTGTATCTTCCCCACAACTTTATCTCAGACCTCATCTTATCTAAAAAGCATGAAGGCTTGTGACACTAAAAGCTGTGTGTTTGTGTCTTAGTGCAGTCTTGAGCTCCCAAACATTTGCTGCTTTTAAAAAGAAAATGGTCATACAAATGACAAAACAAAACAAAACAAAGGTGCAGTTTTGGTCTCACATTTATTTTAATTTTCACAAAATTCATGGTTCAGAAGAGATACACGGGAGGCCTAACCAGGATTATTGGGGTGTTTGTTGTTTTATGGCACTATTTGGAACAGTTTTATCAAGAAGGCTGAACAGCAAATTGTATTGCAGACAGCTTCCAAGAGCAACTTTTTGTTTTCAGACCATAAAAGGCAAAAATAAACTGCCTTTTTCTGTGTGATCAAAGACCCAGCATAAAAAGTGTCAGGAGGACCTTAAATGCCAGTTCCTGTACTCCCAATGTGTGTATCTTGGACTTCTTCCAGTGTGGGAGCAAGATGGACTTTTATTTTTATTTTCCTTTTAAATGGAAGAAAGCTGCCAAAATACATAAGGAGAAGGATTAGAGCCAGTTGCTTTTTGTTGGTTCTTCAGTGGGAACACTGCCAGGCAAAGCTGTATGCTGAATTCCCAGGGAATTTCACTCTCAAAAGCCAGCTTCTGGATTTCCCTCATTTGGGAAGCTCTCCCTGAAAGGGATATTCATATCTAGGAATCAGCTCAAAGCAGAATTGTTGTACTGGCAAATTGGCTGCTGTCTATTCAAATGCTGCTCTGCATAGCAGCCTTTGCTGCTTTTTTTTTTTTTTTTTTTTTTTTTTTTTTTTTTTTTTTTTTTTTTTTTTTTTTAATTATTATTTTTTTCCCATTAGGTTGGGATGCCTGGTGAGCTGGGCATGTTTCAAAAGCAGGATTGCAGAGCACCCTGGGTAATCCAAAGTGTGCTCTTACAAAAGCAGGAAGAGACCGTTGCTCTTGGTATCAATAGCTGCTAACACTGACTCTCCAGGGTCACTTGCCAAGGCTGAACAATGGGCCACAAACACATTATTTCTGTCTTCTCTGGGCCTGTGGCAGTGTTGCAGCTGTTATCCTATAAAGGGACAGAGGGATGTCTCTTGCTGCTCATCCACCCTGTGCCAAACATCCTCCTTGTCCTGCGCCTCCCCTCTGCTCCCTTAGGTGGTCACATCTTTGGGGAAGAAAGGAATATTTCTAAAGGAAGCTGCAGCTTCCCAGAATCTTCTTGCTTGCCTACATAAGCAGAGGAAAAGGATGTGAAAATCAGACAAAAGATGCAATTCTGAGAACTGTTTTGACATGGCAACGGTTTTGTCGACTCAAAAGAAAAAATCTTGGCAGGAATCACACTTATTATTTTTCATGTGTCAAGGAGAGATTTCCTTGAGGCTTTCCAATAAAATACTGTACTGTACAAAAGCTAGACCCATGATTAAAGAATTAGACAGGGCATCTGGATTTTTCTTCCTTGGAAGATAATTTTTACATGTCTACGTATCACTTCATGCCCCTATATTTCACACTGTAAAATGGGTACAATAACATTTATGTATTACAAATAAAATCTTGAGCTGTTTTGAGACATTCAGAGGCTGTAGTGACAAGAACAACAACAAGAAGAAATAGCAGTATATATTACAGATCCTGCACAGAAAAACTAAGCCATTGTCAGACATTTCAGTTGGCTTCAGCAGATAGCAGAGAAAGAAAGCAAGAGCATACATCATTGGCCAAGCATGAAAACCACAAAATCCACCTTTAACCTACAAACTCCTGTGATTTTGAAATAGATTATTTCTCTGTTCATTAGTACATTAGTAGAGGCATTATTTACCTTTGCAATAATGTCCAAATGTCCTTATTACTGCTGAACCCTGATGCTGAAATGTAGCTCTTTTAAAGTTAGCACTAATCATTTGCAATACAGTAAGCAGATGGAGACCCCATCAGAAATCAATGTCCCATTGTAATAGGTCCTGTGTGTCTAGACAGTCAGAGACAGTCCCAGCCTTTGAAAAGATTACAGGCTGAATAGACAAGAGAAACAAAAAATGTGGAGAAGAAGCCAGCAGACCACAAATGAAGTGTTGTGCTCAGGTTCCCAGTGCTGGTCCCTGGTGAAACGGAGATGAGGATATGCCTGGGGGTGCTGTGGCTGAGTGCCTCACACCCCACCTCCCACTCCGGGCACAGAGTAAGGACTGCTGAAGGGCTCCTGCTGCCGGGGAGAATAACAATGAAAGAAAGATAACAGGATCATCCAGGGATTCAACAGCGGAGGAGAGCTGACATGATATTTATCTGCTGTCTGCAGGAGAGAATCATATTTCTTTTGCACAGATGGATGTGCCCACAATCAACTTCTGAAGATGCAAAACAAGGGTTTCTGATTTCCACCCAGGCTTACCTAGTGATTACACTAAAGCCAGAGATAGCTGTACCTGCCTCTGAATAATTTTAATTAGCAAAAATTAATTAGTGCTCATACACAGCAGTACCTGCAGGTGTAGTGGACTTGCTTAAGGTTAGTTAAGGTCTAGTTGGGATTTAGCTTCTGTGAAAACAGTTTGTATGACCTCCAAAATGGCTTGCAAATGTCATCCAAACTTGGCAATTAGTTTCCCCATAAGAACTGTGAAAATCTGTGAAAATCTGTGGATTGATAGTGAAGACAGAAACAGTAATAGTATCTATGCAACTGCAAAACCTTATTCCACTGGATATTGAAGGTTCCATGCAGAAAAAGACACTAGTAATTGGGGTTTCTTTTGTCTACTGTACAACTTATTTGTAAATGCACTTATTGTATCTTATTTTAACATTCCCTTACATGCACTTCTTCTCTTTAACAGCAGTAGGATTGAACGGTGGTTAAACCAGATTTGGGGATTTTTTAGTATATATGCTTTGACTGTGAGGAGTTATTTTTGATAGATACTCTTTTTCTTCTTAGTGTCTTACTCTGAAGCTTTGATTAAAGTCTGAAGTCCAGGAACAATCCTGTCAAAGTTACTTATGAACCAACAAAAATCAGCATTAATCTGAAAATGCATGTCTTGGGCTTACCTCACTGGTCCAGGAATTTCACAATGCAATTATCTGAGAAATCTGTCCCTGTTGGGTTCCTGGGTTTTGCTCCAGCCCCAGATTTTGTCATGGCCAGCTCACAAGGTTGTTGGGACAGGCCACTCCTCCTGCATATCCTGTTTGTCCCTGCCTCTTCTTCCAACCTGTCCCAAGCCTCCAGACAGCCAGAACATTGTTTGAAATCAAAGACGCAACATTTCTGTGGCTAAAACCCCCCAGTCCCTAAGGATGCCTGCCTGCTGCTGGCCAGGCATTGCACCTCACTGCCAGCCCATGCCTTGCACCCAAAGGCTCTCCCACTGCTTCTTCTGCTCAGGGATTATTTATTTCCCTGTGGTGACCAGAACAGAGATGTGGTGCAGCCCAGGCAGATGCTCCTGGCAGAAGTGTCAGCATCTCCCCCATGGCTGGCTAGACAGGAAGAAGTGGCCTCTTCCCTCACTGAAGCAATGTGTGCCACCAGACTGTGCCAGCTGGCCTTCTCCAGGGCACAGAGGCACTCAGCATTTTGTCCTGGCTGGAAAAGAGGAGCTGAAGAAGAGGGGTTCAGGGTGAAAGGCAGCCAAAGGTCTCCTGTGGAGGCACAGCTGCCAGCTCACTCTCTGTGGTGGTGGTGGTGCTGCTGCTGCTGAGCAGCAGGAACATTCCAGGACAAGGAAAAGCCTATTGTGTTTGGGGCGGTACCTGCATATTGCAGTTGCAGAAGAATGTGAATGAATGGCAGTATCTTTTTCTTCATTGATCTGAGCATAGAAGGGCTTCAATGATTCAGTTTTCTCATCAAGAGGACGCTGGTCTGATGAATCATTGCTTGGCTGTTTGCAATACCAAGGGATGTAGGTGGCACTGCTTTGCATGCACGTGATCGAATTAATAGATCAGATCTACACATCTATATCCAACTACAAAAATCACATCAGTGCTTTTGCTGATCACCCACAAACCCACATTGGCTGAAAGTTTTGCTTAACAGATTGTATTACAGGGACATGGTGATTTCTTTTCTGAGCAAGACACAGAACTATCAACATCTTTTTGCTGATGTGCTCAAATGTGCTGGTCCAGACTGTAGATTAATTGCCCACAATGTTTCAGTCCAAGACTCAAACAAAATTCTTTCATTTTAATACATTTACAGTTTCAACAGCTGAGTTACATAATAGTAATCAAAACTTGGCATAGACACATTAAAAACAGACTATGCCTTTTTTTTTTCTTATGAGGTGGCATTTTACAACTAGAGAACAAATGTTCCAAGAGATCAGTTTGGGGAAACAAACACTAATTTATTGCAAGAATCTTAGTCAAAGATCAAGAATCCATTTTCTTAAGCATATAACTTTCTATTTAAAAGTATGCTTTGATCCAGCTGGGTTGCATACTAAAGAATAGAGTTTTCTTAATCAGGAAAAAAAGATATAGCTCTTATAAATAAGTCCATTTTGCACTTTTCTTATTTGTGTCTGTCTCTGTGTGCATACAAAACAACCTGTTAACCACCCTGCTTATAAACTCTGTCTGATACTAGGGACCCTCTATGTTATTCTATTCTACATTGCAAATTCTATTCTCATTGTTGTGCATGCCTGTGACCTTTTGCCTTCAGATTCAGCTGAAGTCCTCTGGGAGGTGACAGAAAGAAAAAAAAAAAACCCTTTAACTTGGCTAGATATAACAGTGGAGAGTCATTAAATCTTGGTGACCAGCTATTCAGTTACAGTCCATTTAATCATATGGCAGCAAAATAATTGGCAATGGCTCAAGGCAAACTAATTATTCCAATCTGAAACTCGGCAGGGTAACAAGTAAACTGTGGATGAGGTGGTGATAGATTTTGCACATCTGACAGGCCTGATCTGTGATGCTCTTGACAAGGAGACTAATGACAACCCAGGAAGTGTTCTCTCTTCAGTCATGCCAAAAAATGAGGAACGACTGAGAGCAGAAAAACATCTGCTGGAAGGAGAGGAAAAGACTACTTTCAGGAGGAAAAAGGGAGACGAAAAGAGTGGGCTCTTTAAAAGCATCTAATCCAAACCTTAAGGTTGCATGGCTGTAGGGGCACAGAGGCAGGCTAATGAGTACAGTGTGCCCTTTCTTCTTTTTTTGATGATATTTTTCTCCCCTCTGAATGTCTTGCATCAGCCAAAAAGTAATTAGGCTTGCTGGCAATCATACGCATCCCGGGAAAACCATGTGGCAAGCTCAGAGAGCTCTTGGACTTGCAGCTTGGGGAAGGAATTAGCCAGAGCACTCTGGATGTCAGCACCAGGGCTGGGAGGCTGGCCTGTGAAATCCCAGATACCAAGGCTGTGGAGTGCCCAAGAGACAGAGCCTGAAGTCACAGCAATGTTGACTCAGCCCATTGGAACTCAAAAAGCAATATTTGGGTGAGTATTTGCAGGTTTGTGACAGCACAGCCTCTTCCTCTTTGGGAGGTAATCACACAACTGCTGTCTGGTGAGGCCCTAAAAGGCTCCAGGACACCTTAGGGGAGTAAACAGTATTCACTCCTGGAAAAACATAGTAGTCAGCTGGATATTGTTCTGGTGCAGGGTGGAAATTCAGATGTTCCTCACTAAGACCTCAAAAATCAGACCTGCCAAAATCTTTGGGGGATAGTTTTGAGGACAGAATTTTCCTGGAATGGAGGTACAAAGGTCTGCCTCCTTCTTTCTGTGTGGTAGCACAAAAGCTTTCCAAAAAGCAGAGCAGGGTGTACCGAAGCAACAGAGCAACAAAGTGGAAATTATCCAAGTGGGAGCTGTGAAGAAGTTATCACATCTTGCTCTGTAAGGCATGAGCTGGTGAGTAGCTGCAAATACCAGAAATTACAACAAAACTTTTTCATTAAGAAAAAGTGCTTTTCCACTGACCCTTAAATAGAAGTTAAGAGCTAATGACAGAAGCCAAAGATCAAACATTATGAGCAAATAATTCAGAATAAAAAATTCAGTGTTTTGGGGAATAATACCTCTCTCTCTGCAGCTGCTTCTGTGATCTTTAGTGCAGGGGGACAGGACTGTCAGACATGCAAGAAAAAGAGAAATAAAGTTTAAGGGATGAGCTATGTACAAGGGGTTTGTAATCAGACTACTTACTTGTTTGATTCATTGTAATCCTTCTGCAGAAACCAGAGGTGATCATAAAAATGACATAAAGGTCCAGATTTCAACAGGACTTCAAACTTACATGGAAAGAAATGCCTTAGATTAAGTTCTCCATTCTCTGTCAAACTGTCTCTTTAATACTTTCATCAAGAAAAGTCCACCACTTTCCCGGCTCCCATGACTAATTACTCTCATGGTGATTTTTTTCTCCCTGAAACTGGGGAAGGTATCTATAGATGTCCAGTTTGTGGAGATGGTCCTTAAATGAACTCTCTGATACATTTTTTTGTCATTGCTTCTCAGCATAGAGACCTGGGAGCTGATCATCCATGATGACTGACGTGAAGAGGGCACTGAGTACTTCTGTCTTTTCTGTGGGCATTTTTAATTAACCTTCCATCTCCATTCAGCAGCACACCTGCAGCTTCATCGTGCTTCCACTCTGTAACAGAGCAATAACAGCCTTTTATTTGCTGTGTTTGACATCATCTGCCAATTTGAGCTCCGGCTGAATTTTCCCTTTGCTAACTACATCACTGCATGCAGGAGCACTATTTCTATATTTCTTTGTGCTATTCTCACCTTTTCCATCTCCCTTGTATCTCTCTTTTGCATTGGAGCTCCTTCAGTAACTCGCTGTTTACAGGATGTTTTCCTATTGTGACAGTTCCTTTTTCTGATGAAGAGTGTAGGCCAATTTTATGCCTTGAAACTGAAAATATTCCAGTACTCCTGAGCTCCTTTGCCCTTCAAGGGGCACAGAAAGGTGGGTGGCTGGTGCAGCACTGTGCTGTTTTCCCAGCAAATACTGAGTTAACTGGAGGATGGACAGCAGCTTGCATGTGCCTTTTGAATGAGCTGCTGATAATCAGATGAAGCTGCTTTTGACAAAGGGGTGGTTTTCTTGCACAAAGGCATGAGAGAGAGCCTGTCCTGCCCATGCAGGATTTGCTGTGAGTCTATACATGATTTCTCTAATAAGTTGAGACTGAGAAACGAAGAATCAGAAAGGAGCTTCTGAAAGCTGATTATATGTAAGACAGGCATAAGGCAAATTTATGGCTGCGGGTGAGCACCTGAGGCTTCAAAGCATGCAGAAGAAAAAGATCCTTTTCACAGGTAATCAGGGAGGAATAGAATTATTAGAACCTGATAGAATTAACAGAACCTGAGCTACCTGCTGAAGGAACAGAGAAGGCATTTTAATTGACATTTACTGTCTGCAGTGGGCACAGAGACAATGACAGCTGACGGAACCTTTCCTCCTAAGCACAGTTACAGTCCTGCTCACTGCCTCCATGACAAAGAAAGAAGCTGAGGACACCAGTTCAAGTGATCCTCACCTCTGTTTGACCCTCCCTACTGTTCCACTGACTTTGATGATGGCAGAGAAAGAGACTGCAGACAAAATGTGCTCACAAACCCATTTTTTCCCCTGCCAGCAGAACTGGCAATCTGGGTATTACCACCCTCAATTTCCTAAAAAACCGAACCTCTTTGGAGATGATCTGAGCAGGAATTCTGCTAGAACAATAGACAACTCTTTGTCAGTTGCACTGCAGCAGCACTGGGGGTTCAGATGGTGTTGGAATTTAGGGTATAGGGAACGAATTTTATTTCTACTTTTCTACTAATAGCTGATTATTTGTCTGTTCGTGCAACATTTGCATTGCAGCTCGCTCTTTCAATCACCAATCACTCTGTGCTACAAACACTGCAGAAAATGGAGTAGATGAAGAACAAGAAGGAGATAACACCCAAAATCCTCCATCTTGTCTTCTATCTACCTCCATACTAAAACCCCAAAACTCTAAGTCTTTCACCCTCTGATAAACTACACTACTATTTCACACACTCGTAGATCCCAATTCATCCCAAAATCTTGGAAGATTTCTCCATCGATGAAGGTTAGAAGCAGTGTTCTCCTGGGGATCAGGACTTCTCGGGACAGGCAGAGAAACATTCCCTGTGCCCTGGGTTCCAACAGGATGGAGCTGTCTGGCCATTGTCAGCTGGTGGAACCTGTGTCCTGGAAAAGCAGGGAGTGGTGAGCTTGGGAGCTGCCCAGCCAGGGTCACACAGCACTTGGAGCTCCAAGTCTCACACAGATTACTGGCCACTGGCAGTGAATCCAAGTGAGACTTTGCCCAGCAGCCTGAAGCAAAAACTGGTACAGACAGATTCCCCCCACCTTCCATTCTTTTTTCACATCTGCATTTTGTTCTGAAAGCAAACTTTGAATTCTGGTAGCAGAATACGGAGTCAGCCACATGACCACTTAACCTGGCAGTCTTCAGTACTTATTCAATATTTAACAAGCATCACTTCACATTATGTTTTCTACAGTTGTTATTTTCATTTACCGCAATGGTGTAGTAGTAATTAAATTATTATGTCTGTTAAGTGATTAAATAAATAAAATTAAATGAAATATTTTGAAGCATCATTCAAGAAGGAGTATTATTTGTCTTCTTGGGAATGTTATGCAAGTATGCAACCATGCAGATATGCATTAAATTAATCTTATTAACAACCAACATATTATTTATTTACTAAGAATGCGATAAATTCTGTCATATTACATATCTGAAAAAAAAATTATCATTAACCAGCATGGATAACCTCAGTGAAACAGAATTAAGGATAGAGAATTAGCATGGTTTTTAAGAGTAGAGTCAATAATAGTAGAATTAGAATTAATATGAGCTGTAATTTTTAATGATATGGAAAATAATCCATAAGACACTTGAATCTCCTGCATAATCTAAAAAATCTACTACCCAAAACCTAAGTAACACTTCAAGAAATCCTTAACAAATACCTTTATCACAGAATCCATACCACTGAGGGATGTAAAAAGTTGTTGATCCAGATGTTGTTTTCCCAACACCAGTAACTGAATTTACAATGGATAAACTGGGAACAGGCAAAAAATTACTTGTCCAATGTCTCCATACATCTTGACCAATCCATGGTTCTGAAAGTCAGAAGAAATCCCACTGCCAGAAAAGGTTAGGTTCCTAAATTATTTAAAGCCAAATGGACTTCACTTTTAAAACTTTTCTTATCTGTTTTATTGTTCATATCAGGGAGACACAGAAAGATATTTGAGTACCACAAATTATGAGGGATGAGCAACAATTATTTAATCCATAAATATTTTAATCAGATAAATGGCTCAACATTTTCCCCCCACTAAGGACTGTTTTCTGGATTTCTGAAGAAAAATATTCTACCATACATAAGTTCTGTTGAACTAAGAGAATTATTTGGACTCCCCCATCATGTGTAATTTAATATTCCTGTTGTTAGCAGTGTTAAAGTGGTTTGTTAAAAAGAACAACAGGAAATTTTTTTTTTTCTTGTTCTGTTTGCACCTAAAAAAAAGTGTTTCCTAGGAAAGAAACTGGCACAAGACACTTTCCATGAAGACTAGTGTGGGATTAGACACAGACATTCAGCTGTCTTTTGCCATTCTGGCAATGAAAGAGCAAATGGGTTACACTTTACTTTTCATAAGAACTGAAGAGATAATTACAAATTCCTTTCTTCTAGCAAAGTATAGAAATCAGAGTCAACTTTGCAACTGAATTCTTAGATCTTATATATTCACAATGGGCTTTTTGTATTAGTTTTTTTTTTAAAGACATGCAAGCAGCCGTTTTGCACAGAGTATTCATAAGTTATTGAATGCCATACATAAACTGTGAAGTCTAACATCAGGAAGCAATACAATTTAGAAATAATATTACTTTAACACATTTGATTAACATCTGTTCTTTTATCCAAGTCAGCATTCATAATAACCAAACTTCTGGAGAACAAATACTATTCTAAAAAATGAACCTGAGAAATCAGACTTAAAATGAGATATAAAATGAATCCTCACTTAAAACCATTATAAGAGAAAATCTTAAATTTCCTCTAAGTACCCTGAAAGAGAAAAGTAAATTAAGCTTCAGGAGAAAGATCACCAAATTTTAAAAATGGGTACATACACTACTATCAAAATGTTCTTTTAAGTTAACAGCAGGCCAAATGGAAGCCTATTAAAATAATAATGCTTGCACCAAGATGTCCAAGCCAAAAAGAACCTGGTCAGGGTCCGAGAGAGTGGTGAAGTTTCTGGAGCTTCGATGCCATCTGCTGTCCGGGTAAAAAGAGTGCAGTGCAGTGATCCCGACATCCACACAGCAGTCTTCCATTCCCACATGGAAAACTGACCACGGGCTGGCCTCTCAACTGCCGATTCCTAACAAAGTGACTGCAGAATTGGAAAAAAAAAAAACAAAAACAACACCCCCCAAAAGCTTCTTGGGACTGGGCAGCTCTCCAGGGGTCTGTGCCTTGTTTTTTTTTTTGCCTCATGTGATAGGCTTGTGACAAGCAGTTCTGATCATTTCCAGTGAGGAATTATAAGGAGAGGAAATTCATATGCATCTCAAAATCCTACAAAAAAAAAGAAAAAAAAAAAAAAAAAAAAAAAAGGATGTAAAACAGTAAACTGACACCTCAATTCCATGCAAGGAGGGAATAAATATTTCAAGAAAGAGGGAAGTGGACACCAACTTCACAGCTTTTGAAAAAGTTTCTCCAGCAAGATTCCTTTCAAGACAGTAACCTGTCTGCTTGGGTCCTAAAGTTAGGACAGAAGTCTTTTCT
This sequence comes from Pyrgilauda ruficollis, assembly GCF_017590135.1. NCBI lineage: Eukaryota > Metazoa > Chordata > Aves > Passeriformes > Passeridae > Pyrgilauda > Pyrgilauda ruficollis. The sequence continues at coordinate 522,274 of NW_024516985.1, read as the reverse complement.
GTAAACAAGACTTACACTTCAAAGATAAGAGACATGAGAAGCTACAACAAAACTGCAAGTACAGATGGTCTAAGATTTACATCTTAGTTGTAAATGGCAGGAGACTGACAAATAAAACTCCAGGGATAAAAGATTCCAAAGGACTTTATCTCCTTTGAAGGCCCACAAAAGTGAGATTTCTAGTCTATTTTACATTACTCCAGATTTCAGCTATGCAAGTTTGGACTGTTACACTGACAAATTCTGTGACATTCACAAAGCAGTAAGGTTTCCGTGACACTCCCACTTCAGAGGGCAAATGGCAACGCCACTTGGCAGAGAAAAATGAGGCAGTGCAGCAAGTGAGCAGTACGATTTGGGAACCTCCTACCTGAAGCAGCAATCAGACACTTGAGGAGTGCATATTGAGGCATGAGCTAACTATTTTTCCCTACCCAATACAGTCAATATGTGCATATTGGAAAAAACAGCACTTATCATATTACTATTAGATTTTTACTATAGGGGTGAGCTTTTACAATTGTATTCCTTGAATCTTCATGCTAAGCCAAATAATCTCCACTACAGTCTTGGCTGTGGAGCTTTCTGCTCTTTTGGAGGGTCCTTTGCCCTGTCTTTTTTTCTCCAGCAGGATACTGAGAGTGTCTTCAGCAAAGCTGGAAGTCTCTGATGAGATCCCAGAACAGCCTGAACCATGGCAACCAGCTGCAGCAATCGTGCATGGCTGCTGTGCTGAATAGCTGGGGCTAATCACTTGGGTTTCCAGGTCCTCTGTCCTGTTCTCAGCAGGTAGAAGAGGTTTAATCCACGCTGAGTGCATTGGGTGGCATTTGTACATGGATAAGCATGTAATTCACAGGAGCTGCCTGTCTCTTGTGCTTCAGCTGGAAACATGAAAGCCCCATCCCTTATAAGAAGCAGCACACTGCTGAGGGTTGTGGTTATTTGGGTCTTTTGCCTCTCAACGTGAAGTGCTATTGAATACATACTATTGTTGCTCCACTGCCAGGTTCTTTCTGTTTTCCCCATTACTTCTCTTCTGCTCCTTTTTAAAGTGTGCACTTCTATGGAAGCAGGGTCCTTTCAGTCTTTTTTCTTACAGCAGCCATGCAACAGCAATGCTCAGGAGAAAGAAAAATTTATAATTGATAAATTTATAATCCTAATAACTCTAACTTTAATTTCTCTCCTCAGTGCCAGTTAACTTGGACAACATGACCTCTCCACTAGGTCTCACTGAAGCTTGGTTAAAGTCTGCCTGATGTTTGCCCTTTATACCCAATTTGAATGACTTTATGCTTAGTTGTTTTAAAGTTTTCACCTCAAGCAAACTATCCTTTTCAGGCCTCTTGCACTTCCAATAATCTTATTTGTATGTGACAATTGTAGCAGAAATGAAGTGCCACTGTAACGACCAATATTTGTAACCTGACATGCAAGAGAACTTTGTATAAATCCTGAAACATAATTGCTGTTGTTTGGTTCTCTCCTTGATCTCAGAAAACACCATTTAGCCAAGAAAGTATGAAGACAAACCCAGCAATACAGATCAAGTTTGATTTTCCCCTTCACTGAACCTGTTTTCTGACACACAATTAGTGAATGACTGTTACTTCTCGTTCTCACTGGCAGTAATTTAATTTCCTCTTTCATTTTAATTAAAAAAAAAATATCGTGAAGCTAATTTTCAAGTCATTGTACTTTGCAGAGTCTGCCCGATGAGAGAGGATTGAGCCACATACAGCTAAAATCAAAACCATTAGCTGATCATTTACTTTGGGCAGGATTAGCAGGCAGGCCTCTTTACCCCCAGTCAGGCACCCTACCCACTCCTCTGAACCACTTCTTAAACTTGCGGTTGGAAACTGCAGAAAAAGAAAAGAAGAAAAGATTTTAGCCAGCTGGGAGTAAAGAGGAAAAAAAAAAAAAAAAAAAGCTACTAAATCCCAAGGAAATCAGCCCTCTGTTTTATTCATATTTGATTTCACTGGTAACCATGGGAAACTGGAGCCAAACCTGTTACCCTCTTGTGTACTGCAATCCCTCACTATAGTGGAGACAGAGACAGAAGAGCTGCAAAGGAGAAGGGCATATCAGTTAAAGGTGGCTCAGTTAGCACTAGAAAAGGCTTTACTTGAGAGGTTCAGTAGGGGTCCAACACTAAATATTAAATGTCCAGGAGGACTTGAGAGACTCTGCTTGGGAACCCTTGGACATGGTATTTTGCAGGGACCTGGTGTGTGCAGCCTGGGCACATGATTCCTGGTGATAAGCTGGGTGTCAGAACACAAAACAAACTATCTAAAGATGTGAGACTGCTGTGTGCAATGCAGTCTAAAGCATAATTCTGGGCTTTGGGAGAGATGGAAGGCCCCTCTGAGCTAAGAGACTGCCGCTACCTAGAAGCTGAACTTTTTTTCCCCCACCAAGGTTGACAGGTAGACGGAACAATCTGTTCATCTGTTTTACATTTCAGCCTTTCACAACTCTGTAATTATTCTGTCTGCCCCAGCTCAATTGTTTGCTGAACCTTGAAATTTGGCTGGTAAGTAGTGCTCAACTGGAATGTGTACTGCAGCCAACTAAGAATCTGTGCAGATCTCTCTTAAAGCTTCTCAGCCACCTAATGAAGCAAGGCAGTGCTTCCCTGTGAGCCTGCTGCCCCATTAGCATTCAAGCACTTGCTGTGGCAGTTGTGTGCAAATATCTGTGGATGCCTTCCTAAAAAATTACATTGACGATGTAAAAGGGAAGTACAGAACAGGGATATGTGTGTGTGTATTCACTTGGGTGTTAGAAGTCTCTAGGCACAACAGCATCATTCAGCCCACGTCATCTGAAGCAATCCAAAACATAAAAAATAGTCTTGAGTACCAAGAGCCATCAAAAAATACTGGATATTCTGCTGATGACCTTTGCACAGACAAAACATTATCCACACAATCAAGGTCATCTGAGAAATAATTAGCATTACTGGCATGAATGGTGATCAGTGCCATCAAGGTACAGCAGGTAAGGAGCTGACTCCAGGAAGAGTAGGAAAAGCAGGTGCAGAGAGGGGACCTTATTTCAGGAGTAAGATTTTTGAGAAATTCTCTGGGGACTCACTGTAGCTTCCTTTAATGACAGTGTTGCAAAATGTGGAAACACCTTGCAGAAACTTAGGTGTATTGGCTCAAAGTTTACAGACACTGTCTATGTGGAAAAAGATGTGCCTCTGAAAACTGGAAGAAAGTGTATAGATGTAAGCAGCATAGACTCCAGACCCTTGTTTGGCAACAATAGCAAGAATTTCTATGAGATCAGTGGTTGAAAACTGCTGAAAGAGACAGGAAAGTGTGTGTAACTGTGTCCTAAATGTATCGACATGTCACTAAGAAGACAGAGATGTGAAAAACTCAAGCAGTTCCACAGGGCAGGTGCAAAGCAAGATCCAGAAGCACAAACCACATCAGCGAGATGCTGCATAGGCTCCAGCTCAAGTTCAAGAAAGATTGTATCAATTCAGAACAATTGCAGAGAATGACAACTAAAATATTCATGAGAAAGAAGGCAAAATTATAGAAGTTTGGCATATTTAGTCTCATAAAATGCAAGCTGAGAGTAGTACAATTACTGTACATGAATACAAATGAATGCTGAAAACCTAAGTGGTCATGCTGGCCCAAGACTAAAGAGGTTTAAACTGATCACAAACACATTATACAGGAGATAGGAAGACATTCAGTTACAGGAGAAGCAGTTTCTGACTCATCATAATTAATTAGGAGAGATCATATGGAGTAAAATACCCTGAACAAAACAACAACACAAAGCCTACAACAAAATCCCTGATTTTATTATGCTTTAAAATATTTCTAGGAAACAGGGACTCATATTTGATAAGCTGGCCGTGTCACATATTCCTGCGTTCTACATTTGAGATAGAGCACAGTGTGGGAGACAGAACTACAGTGCCCCTGCTGTGGTTGAGTTTCTGGTCCCTAGAATTGGTTCTCCTGGAGGGATTCATTATCCCTGGAACATGCAGCAAGGGAAAGGCCATTAGGGAGATTTCTAGAGGATGTTAGCTGTACCAACTGGGATTATGCTGGTCTGGATGTGCTACTTAAAAATAAGGAAGAACTGGTCAGATGCATAACTGTAATGATCCAGACCCAGGGAAGTTCAAGATCCTGGGCCAGGGTGGGGAGTAGGAAGGTAGGGAAGGTAGGAAGGGAGTAGGAAGAACCTCATTACAGAAAGCTGTGGATTACTCAGGAAAGGGGTAGGTGTGAGGCAGCTCTTATGGGAGCCAGCTCTTGTAGGGTTTGAAGGGCAAAGGAGCTCAAAAAAAAAAAAAAAAGTCCTTGCTGATGCTCAAGGATAAAACACAACAGATATTTTAGGAGGTTGGCTTGGCTAAAAAGAGAATTCATGGCAGAGCAATGCAAAAAAAAAAAAAAATTATAAGCATAGTAGGAATTAGAAGAGGTTATGACAGAGATTATATTACTATTCCTGCTGAGGTGTGCAGAGGTGTGATCAGAAGAACCAAAGCTAAGCCAGGGTTCAAGAAGTGATTCTGCTGCTAGGTAAGAAGTAAATCAGGTAAAGAAATTATGACAAATGGGTTGAGCGGTACATTGACAGCAAATGCAGGCAAAAATGAGGTACTTGGTGCTCTCTTCCTCTCAGTTTCCACTGACACTGTTCCCAGGTGTTTTAGCCCAAAGGCAGGGATGAAGAAGCAGAGGAATTCCAGGAGTAGAGGACATTCAGCTCAGGGGTCTCCTAGAAAATCTTGTCTTATACAATTCCATTGACCTGGTTGGGATTTTTGTCTGGAGGGGGTTGAGTGAAGTGGCTGATGACAATGTGAGGCCACTCTCAGGCCATTTTTGAGCCTGGGAGGGGTCCCTGATGATTTCATGTGCACCTAGAAGGCACCTAATTATCCTATGATTCCCAGGGCTCCATCAGGTCACTCTGTCTGGGGCAGTGAACTCCAGGCACGTGAGGGAAGAGGGTTCATTGAGTAGTACCTCGTTTCTCCCTGGGAGGCTGCAGTGCAAAGTTCCACAGGCTTTTCCCACATCTCAAGCACTTCTGGCCAGACCACTGGGCTCCCCTGATTCCTCCCACAAGGCAATTTTCATAGAATCTTGGAAAGGTATGGGTTGGAAGAGACCCCTAAGATAATCTAGTTCCATCCCTCCCCTCCATCCCCAAGAGCAGGGATGCCTTCCACTAGATCAGGTAGCTCTGGGCCCTATATAGCCTGGCCTTGAACACTTCCACATAGAGCACTCACAGCTTCTCTGGTCAAGTCTGTGTCAGGGCCTCACTATCACCTGAATTAAGATTTTCCTCCAAATATCTGCCCTCTTTCAGCTTAAAGCTATTCTCCCTTGTTTTATCACTACATGCCCTTGTAAAAAAATCTCTCTCCAGGTCTCTTGTAGCCCCTTTAGTACTGGAAAGTGCTCTAAGGTTTCCCTTCACTTCTCCAGGCTGAACAACCTCAACTCCCTCAGCCTGTCTCTCCTTAGCACAGGTGCCCCAGCCTTCTGAGCATCTTTGTGGCCTCCTCCGGGCCAGCTCTAAGAGATCCACATCTTTCTTGTACTGGGATATCCAGAGCTGGATGCAGGTCTCCAGGTGGAGTCTCACAAGTGCAGGGTAGAGGGGAAAAATCACTTCCCTTGACACCTTGCCCCCATTGCTTTTGGTGCAGCCTTCTAGGCTGCCAGCCCACACCACTATCTCATTTCCACCTTAATATTCCACCAGAACTCCAAAGTCCTTCTCTCAATGAATTCTTCTGCCAGTCTGTGCTCATATCTGGGATTGCCCCAGGTGCAGTACCTGGCACTTGGACTTGTTGAATCTTACTGGGTTTTTTGGGCCCCATTCTTGGGCTTGTCCAGGTGCCCCTGGCTGGCCCCATCCTTCAGGTGTGTCACTGTACCTGCAGCTCGGTGTCAGCTGCAAACCTGTTAAGGAGCTGCTCTCCCTGTCTGTGTCATTTAGGAAGGTATTGAAGACCCCTAGTCCCAGAACAAAGCCTGAGGGAGACCACTCATCATCAGCCTCCAGCTGGACATGGAACCATTGACCACTGACCACAACTCCCTGGCTGTGTCCATCCAGCCAACTCCTCCTCCACTCAACCCCAGACCCTTCAAACCCAGGTCTCTCCAAAAGCCTCACAGAAATCCAAGTGGATGACACTGGTCAGTCTTCCCTTGCTGACCATTGCAGTCACTCCATCACAGAGAGCCACCAGATGGGCAGGGACAATTTTCCCTTAGTGAAGCCATGCTGGATATCTTAGAACACCAGAACACCTCCTTGTCCTCCATGTGCCCTAACATTGCTTCAAAAGGATCTGGTCCATGATTTTCCCAGGTACAGAAGTGAGGTTCACTGTCTGTAGCTCCCTGTGTCTTCCTTTCTCCCAGTTTTAAAAATAGGAGTGATGTTTCCTTTTCTCCAGGCACAAGGGAATTCCCTTGACTGCCATCACTTTTCAAATGTGATGGAGAGTGGCTTGGCAACATCAGCCAATTCCCTCAGGACTCTGGGATCTATTTCATTGGGCCCCATAGACTTGCACATATTTTCTCTCCTATCCAGGGTGCAGGGAGGGCTGTCAGGGTGATCCCCTCTGCTCAGCACCCACCAGGTTTCATTGGGGCACTGTGTCCTCTTTGGGGTCCCCAGCAGAACTGACAAACCAGAAGGGCTCAGGGCAGGCCACTGGAGATGTGGAACTGAAATAATCACCCTGAGAGGAGGTTCTGAGGGGCTGGGGCTGGTTCAACATGGAACAGAGAATGGTTTGGGGCAGCTCACAGCACACCCTTGTGCCTGTGGGGATGAGATCAAGTGGATGGGGCCAAGGTATTCCCAGTAAAGAACACTCTCTGGCAGGAGGGCAAAGGACAGTGACATCAGCAAAACCTAGAGATGTTCAGCATATGGTTAGAAGGGGAAAAAATGAGAATAATTATGCACTACAGCACAAGCCAGAGGAGGCTGTGGGATTTTTGGAGGTTTTCAAAGTCTGGCTGGACAAAGCTTTGAGCACCAGGGTCTGAATTGATTCTGGAATCCATTCTTCTCCTCCAAGTAAAAGTTTGGGGTAGAAGCTACCCATATCTGTGCCAGCTACAATGTTTTTGTGGTCTGTGACCTAGGAGTTGGTATTGTTTTACCCAAGGCTTTATGTAGACAGAATAACTACACATCCAAGTGAATTCCTGTTGAATCCAGAGGGCTCACACTCCCCAGCTGTCAGGTTACACATATGCTAGGAAAGCAATGTACTGTAGCAGCAACATTACTCCACAGCAGATGGCCTGTACAAGCTACGAACACTGTGACAAAAGCTTCAGAGCACAGTGTATTGTTCTCTTTTATCTGGTAGTCAGTACAGAAAGCAACATGTTGGAAAGTGCATGCTCAAAATCAAGTAATGTAAAAATCCATAGTCAGGTCTCTGTAGGAAGATCTACTTTGGTGTTTAGTTCCTCACACCACACTGGAAAGGACTGGTCTGTGTGTGTGGCTGTTCAGCTTAGGCCAAATTTGTTTACATGAGCTTTAACTGCATTTTGATTAAATTAAAATACTTTCCGATAACCACAGTGATGACTGCGATATGATTAATGACTCATACAAAAATAAATGGATCTAATTTACTCATAGTAGGCCCAGTTAGACCTGCAGGATTTGATTCACTATTTTTCAGATAAATATTATTCTTGGAATCGATGTTCCAGATTAATTGCTGATGATTCTTGACATCATTTTCCTAGAAGCTTTTTATAGAGCACTCAGCAATCCACTCTGGAAATGCTCAGTCCTATTCTGAAGCTGGGAAGACTCACCCTGTGACAACTGTCAATAGAAATGGCCTGCCCTAGCTGGCTGCAGTATTTGCCATTCTAATGGTTCATGCAATTATTAGTCTTGCTTTGGAATATTCAGATGTCTGGCCTTTCCACAGCAGCTCTGCAGGAGGACAATGTACAGCTTCCGGCTCCCATTTGTCCTTGTTATTACAGGACAGGCAGGGACACAGACAGGACAGAAGCTCAAACAAAGCCTAAATATTAGAATAGTTGGCAAAGAGTCTGCTCTCTGAAACACTGTAAACCCCCCCCCAGACAACAGCAGCCCCTCCTGCTAACAGACACAGACATCAGATAACTGTCTTCAGAGGCATTTGTCAAATCCCAATCATTTTTATTCCCTTCCCTTTTAGCTGTCTGGCACTCCAAAGAAAGCAGTGATTAAATAAGGAAACTTTACATGGGTAAAAATATTTTTTCATTCCCAGATAAACTCTCTTGAAGCATACAAGAATTCAATACCACCCTCTCCTAGGTCGTTTCTGCACACAGAGATTTAAAGAGTTTGATTCCAATGCCAGTCAAGAGTATGTTCAGGGCACTGACACTGCTGCGATAAGCTTCCAGAGTCAGCAGCCATGGCTGTTACAAGTCTGGAAGATGACCTCTTCTCTGAAATGCTTGGGGCAAGAAGCACTATGCAGCCTGGTACTCAACTTCAAGTCCCATTTGGCATTTCTTGGCAAACCTCATTTCCTGCAGTTGCAAAATGACACTGACCTGATGGCGAGGGAGCATACAAACAAACAGATACATAAAGGGGTTAGATTCCAACTGCAAGCCCAGTGCTATGGACTATGCCATAGGAGTAGCTCCTGAAGGCAGCATGCCTTGCAGACACATCCTGGACTGAGATGCCCCCCCTACCCCACCCCCTGTCCCTTAATAAATGGTATAAAATAAATTAATAGTGATTTCAAATTAAGTAGTTCATATACCTACTATAGCTACTGCTCCCAAATCTCTGTATAGAGGAAATAAATTAAAGTAAAAAGTTTTGCAGCTGAATGAGAACTTTTATTATATGTTTAAGGAAAATTTGCAGATTAGAGTCAGCTGAGAAATCTTTTGCGGGTTTCCCCATACTTGGTAATGATTTTACTGATGAAAATATCTAGATATTCCTAATACAATTACTACACCCACATAATTAGCATAATAAATATATAAGCCTGTCAAGCTGATAGTCTAACGCACTTGCCACGCTGTTATTTTATAGTGAATTCCAAGTATTCTTGGCAGCTGTTTGAGTGTCAATCAGGCTAAAATACTAACAACAGAAAAGCAATTGCTCTCAAAATAAAAAATAAAAATTGCTCTCAAGCATGAACCCTGCATAAAAGAAATTGTAGTCCCTTTTATCAGTAACCACTGGGCTTCATTTTGATCTCATAATAACTTTCCATCAGTGTGTGCAATAAAATTGAACTGTAGGTTCTTCTCTGAAGACTCCAGTGCTAACATTCATGGTGTCCAAGGGCTAATAAGAGCTCTAATGCAAATTTCCATGCTTCTGAGTGCTGCTGAAGATGCACCCAACGATTTCCCTCACCCAAGGCAGCACCACTGTTTCAAAGTGAGATGTCTCCAAGTCTGAAGGATCTAGCCCCTTTTGTTGACCTTTTTTATTTTTTCAGATGATGAGGCATGCAGACATGAGAGATTACAAATAAATCCAAAGAAAAGAAAGATCCAGATCCTCTTCTTCCTGCAGCTGGTAGTGGCTGAAGTGGTTACAACCACCTTGCTGCATGTAACCACTGCCTCCATGGTCACTGCCTAATACCTCACTGTCTAATTAGCTGATTAACCTGAACAGCTGCTCTTTACTACAGTGACAAACAGTGTGAACCTGCTTCAGTGTTAGTCCTGCACAATAAATAAGGATGATTGAGGAAGAGTGGTAGCAGTACAAGTAAACCCCCAAATTATTTCTGTACCAAAAGAAACAATGCTGCCAACAGGAGGCAGATGGAGCTCCAGAGTGCCTGCGGAATAAAATTGAGGGTGAATGAACGAGTTACTGCAAACTGAAATGTAAGTAGAGGTTCACCTGCTCCAGAGACGTGCCTGCAGCTGGTTCAGCCTTCACAAAAGGTCCACTGGTGTTCTCAACTAATTTGTGATACAGGGAAAGCCAGTGGGAGGTCTGCATGGAAAAGTGTGGAACAGCAGAGACCAGTCAACTCAATGGAAAATCTCACCCTAATGCCAAATAAACACTACAGCCTAGGACCCCTCACATTAATTCATTTCTATTTCATGTCCACATCCAGTGGGAAATTCTGCTTTTGAAGCATTTTTCAGGGATAGCTCACTTATTGTGAAATAAGTGTGAAATGCTGCCTTTCATTAAGGGTAAGGTCATGTCTCTGCCTGTCAATAATAGTGCTAACTTCCCTCACCTCTCCATTACTAGCATGTGCTGCATTTGAACCCTAGCCCCTCCAGGCTGTGCTGCCCTTCTGGAGCTTTGCTACACATCTACCTGTGTAACAACTCTTCCTAACCACCACCAGCAGCTCAAAAGCTTGCCTCTCCCTTCCATCACTTCTGTTATCCAGACTGACAAGCATCTGCCTGGAGTACTGCCCTCTGCATGCTTCCTCCCAGTTCAACACAGTTGCCTCCTCCCAGTTCAACAAAAATGTTACTTTCTACACCTTCAGGGCCTTGTTCAGGCCATTTCTGTCAGTGGTCTCTTGTTTTTGAAAAGGCTGCGTCCACCTCAAAAGGCCTGAAACACAATGTGCTGCTTTCTTGCAAGCACCATTTCACCCCTTGCTTCCCCAAACAGTTCTCTGGGGTGAGAGTCACTTTCACATCCTTTATCTGCCATCAGTCCCAGAATCTGGGCAGGACTTGTAAAAATTATGGCAATGATAAGGCAGCCTGAATTGCACACAGACATCTAAGGCAGTGGGATGGCCCAGGTAACAAGGAGGGTGTGTGTACTTACTGCATGTTAGTGCACAGGTTGAATTGACTTACCAAGAGCACTGACTCAAGTCTTTGCCTCAGTGTTTGCCATGAAAACTACAGAAATTCTTCCCAAGATAAGCAGGCAAACCCGAGTATCATGCAACAGGGGCTTCTTTTGTGGCTGGAGAGGTGACATGCATGCAACCTGAGGTGACAACAGGCAGAGGTGTGCACACTGATACAGTTACAACAGGTTCTGTAACAATCAGGGTCCCTGAACCCAGGAGTGTGAACAGGTATGGGCAGAGAGCAGCTCCTGGGAAATCATGGACAACCAAAAAGAGCTGAGAGGGGCAAAGCCATGGCAGCACAAAGCTGGAGTAAGTGCACCAGGGAAATCGAGTTACTTGGAAGCAAGAATTCAAAAGTAATCATCGTGTGCATTTACCAAAACATCTTTCTAAGTCTTTGGCTTCATTTCACATCTCTCTCAAATCAATCCAGGTTTTTTTCTCTTTGCATAGGAGAGGTCTGTATGCTGACTGAGTCAGCATATAAACTGTTGTAAATGAAGTTAGCTAACTGTGATGCTTCAGTCAGTACACAGGGCGATTACCCAAAATACTTCAGAAACAGAATGGAAAAATAAAAACCCACCAAGCACTGGCTGTCAAGGAGAAGCACTATGAAACTAAATGATGAGAGTGCTGTGGGGAAGAAATTCCAACCCTCAATTCTGCAACTGCAAGAAAGAAGTGGAGAGCCAAGCCCTGCCAGATTTTATGGAGCTGAATGGACTGAGCTAGAGGAAATACCAAGAATCTGTTTATTTATTATATTTCCAATATAGTGAGTTGTCATAAGTTCTTGAACCACTCAGAAGAAAAAAAAAAAATCACAGCTTCTTTTTTTTCCCCTCATTCTATTTCAAAATTCAAATAAATGGTCAGAAAAAAACCTTCATCCTTAGCTGTTCACAGCCTCTGGAATTCTGGGAATTCCCAGTTATTCTGGGGCTTTTACAAGCAGAGCTAAACAGCCACTGTGCAAATGAACCCTTAGCCCTGGGCAGAACTGCTTCACACACTAACCAGCAAACACAGAAGTCAGAATGAGTAGTTTAACAAAATCTGAGCAGAAAAGAGTAGTGAAACTGACACAACCCCTCAGCATGAGGTACTTTAGTTTGCATGTGAAGCTCAGCACTTACATATCTGGACTGCTGAATGAAAAGTTTAAAAAAAAATCCCTTTTATCTTCAAAGTATAGACTTAGGTATCAGGCAAGAGTGAAAGTGAACAAGCAGCATATTTTAAGTTGTAACCACCCAAGCAAAAAATAGCAAGTGATATTTTTTCTCTCTCTCTCCTTTTTTTTTTTTTTAATTTTTATTTTTTTTAAATGGCTCTCCACGCAGAGCAAGCAAGTTATTCTGTGCTGTCAAGAATGCTGGATTCCTACTAGCAACAGTCAGCGGTTTCTTTTTAGTTGCAAAAGCTGCAGGAGGCTCTGGCTGTCTGGCAGCTGTGTGTCAGAGTATGAGCAGGACTCTGGGAGAAGCAGCACCTCCAGCCTTATGTGTACGTGCAGCATGTCCCCATTCCCTCACTCCTGCAGGGAAAGGGGTCTCCCTCTTTCCCTCTGCCTGGCAATGCCGTCTGCTGGCCGTGCTGCTGGGAGGAAATGGTGAGGAAGCCAAGCTACTGTAAAAAACGAGCTAGAAGATGGTTCTTATTACAAACATTAAACTGACAATGTGGCAGGCTAGAAATTCTCTGGCCATTACACAATACTAGGAAATTTGGAGTTTCACTGCCATTAAGTCAGCCTGACACAAGTATCCCCTTCTGCAGAAAGACAGTCTTTGTACAAAGAAAATGCCCCAGGAGATCCCACACCTGCAGATGGAAGAGGTTACAAGGTGCAGGGGAAAGGGTCTCTTTTACCAACACAGCTGGCTCAACTTTAAAGTTTATTTGTAGCAGTTCTCCTCCTATATTACCTAAGGAGCACCAGGGCAAACACAGGTTAATAACCATCAAAGGCACACATCAACTACTCAAACACTGAACTACAAACCACTAAACTCACCATGAGCCAGCAGCGTGCACTCACAGCCCAGAAAGCCAAATGAATCCTGGGCTGCATCCAAAGCAGCGTGGGCAGCAGGTCAAAGGAGGCAATTCTGCCTCTCTTCTCCTCCTGTGAGACCCTCACCTGCAGTGCTGCATCCAGCTCTGGGGTCCTCAATGTGAGCAGGACATGGAACTGCTGGAGCAAGTCCAGAGGAGATCAAGCTCATCAGGAGCACCTTCCCTGTGAAGTCGGGTTGAGAAAGTTGTTCACCCTGGAGACGTTTCCAGTATCTGAAGGAGCCTACAGGGAAGCCAGAGAGGGACACTTTGTTGGGAACTGTAGTGATGGAACAAGGAGGGATAGGTACAAACTGAAAGGGGGGAGAGTTAGGTAATCTCCCCTTTTTAGGGGAATCTCCCCTATTTATCCTCAATTTAGGTTGGACATAGGGAAGAAATTCTTTACTGTGAGGAACAGGTTGCCTGGGGAGCTTGTGGATGCCCCAACCCCTGGTGGTGCTCAAGGACAGGTTGGAAAAAGCAACCTCGAACAACCTGGTTTAGTGGGAGGTGTCCCTGTCCATGGCAGAGGGGTTGGGACTAGATGGTCTTTTACATTCTACGAAACCAGAACTGGAGGAACTGAGGTGCTGTAAACCCGCAAGTGTGTATTAATAAACTCATCTAACAACTTACAAGTGGTGTATCCTGTGCCACTCATTTCAAGGACATTGAGAGGCTGGAGCGTGTCCAGGGAAGGGAACAGACCTGGGAAGGGGCTGCAGCCCCAGGAGAGGCTGAGGGAGCTGGGAAGGGCTGAGCCTGGAGAAAAGGAGGCTCAGGGGGCCCTTGTGGCTCTGCACAGCTCCTGCCAGGAGGGGACAGCCAGGCGGTCGGGCTCTGCTCCCAGGAACAGGGACAGGAGAGGAAAGAGCCTCAAGTAGCACCACGGGAGATTTAGCTGGATATTAGGAAAAATTTCTTCAAAGAAAGCGTGACTGGGCATTGGAATGGGCTGCCCAGGGAGACTGCCGAGTCACTGCCCCGGAGGTGCTCCATCAACGACTGGACGCGTCACTCAGTGCCACGGCCTGCCGACACGGTGCTGTCCGCTCACAGGCCGGACTCGCAGACCTTTTCCCCCGCAATCGTTCTGTTCCTTCTGTCTCTGTCTGTCTCTCTCTCTCTCTCTATATATATATATATAAATATATTTTTGTATTCCTGCGTCTCTGCCCGCACCCCTCCTCCCGTTCTCCCCGCCCTCAGGCGCGCCCGCGCCTGCGCCGTGCAGGGCCCTTCAGACGGCGCATGCGCGTCCCCCCCTCCCGCCTAGCCCGACACCGCCTCCCTCCTCCTCCTCCCTTTCCCGGCCTCTTCCCCGCCACCTCTTCCCGGGGAAGGGACGAGGGCGGCCGGAGCGCGGCACGTACCCGCCGCCATGCAGATCACGCTGAAGACGCTCCCCACATCCCCGGGACGCGGCCGTGGAGAGGGATGCGGGGATCTGTGCCCTCACCCCCGGGGAAAGGGAGGGACGGACTCCTCCGGTGGAGGTGGCTGGAGATCCAGTGAAGGACTGGGGCCGCGGGGGTGGTGCGGTGTCCCCCCGGGATGATTCTGGGGGATTCGGGGCCGCGGGGAGGGGGTGAGCTCAGCCGGGGGTGATGAGGGAGCCCTTTTCCTCGGGATGCTGGTGGGTAAGAGGGACTTGCCATCGCCGAAGGAAAGAGGCTGCCGTGGCCAGACCTCCGGCGGAAGGACTTTTCCCCCCTTGTTTTTGAGGAGAACGCCCCGGAGGTGGGAGGGGGAATAGCTCCGGGGATGGAAAGGGGGAATACCTCTGAGGTGGAAAGGGGAATAGCCCGGGGAAATAGCCCAGGAGGTGGAAAGGGGAAACAGCCCGGGAGGTGGGAGGGGGAATAAATACCTCACGTAGTCCTGGGGAGGAGAGGAGCGCTATAGGAAGCGAAAGTTTTTCCTTTCGGAAGCGGGGTGCCGTGGGTTGGCAGTCAGTGGGGCCCAGACCGCTGCTGGTTTATAATGGGAGCACTGGGAGAGGGGATATTGCGGGAGAGGGGTGGGGCTGGGGATCCAGCAGAAGGAAAACCTAGTGGTCCTTCCCATCCTTCCATGGATTCACACAGGGCAAACGCTGGGAGAGTTGTGGGGCTTTTCTGCCGAGGCAGGAGCGCGGTCTGGAGAGGGTTTGCTGGTGTTTGCTGCCAGGTGCATCGCTGTGTGCCCGGGCAGGTCTGCGCTGTGGAGGTGGGAGAGTGAGGGAGGCTTTGTTGTTTGGCCTCCCGGGGCGAGCTGCAGTGATTAATCAGTCTGCGCTTAGCAGGGGAGGGAGTGCAGGAGGCACTCTGCTGACCTCGGTGTTGGGGTGTGTGATGGGGTTCACAGCAGCCTCGTTCCCCCTCCCCGGTGCCTTTGGATGTGTCTGATGATGCTGTGAGCGAGAAGAAGATGATGTTTTAGTTCCAGGTGGATGTCTTCTTCTGGCTCACAGGAGCCTGCTAGAAAATCCTCGGGGAAATGCAGTATTTTGAGATGAGAGGAAGGGCCCTAAGTGAGTTGGCAGGGTTGGAAGTTGCCTTGTCACTTGCCTGAGCAGAGATGGTTGTTTTGATAGCCAAGTCCAGGCACACTCGTGGCCTTGATTTGAAAGATCTGGGGAGGCTGGCAGCTTTCCTTTCCAGCAGCTTTTCCTGTGACAGGTGGGCATTGAAGCTCTAGAAGCTATGGAACATTGTATCTGCTTTTGTAAAGTCTGTTGGTTCACCCTCTTCCATCTCAAGAAAAATAAAGGACGACAGTTGAAAGTTGGACTAAGAGCTCATTTGGGTTACCATTGTGACTGGGGGACATGGCAAATGCCTAGGAGAAGCAGGGGTCAGAAACCTTCAAATATTTGAAACATAAGTCTTTGCTGTTGCTGAAAAAACTCTTTTCTTTTTTTTTTTTCCTATTTTTTTTTTTCTCTTGCTCTCTGCATTCACTAAGGTCCTGGGAAGTAAATTCAAGGAGAGGACTGAAGGAATGTTGCCAGTCAAAGCCCTCACCAGTTTATGAGACAGCAGAATGCAATGACTACAAGTTGGATTGTGGGAAAATGAGACTGCACCCTCTGTTTATAAATGTAGCTGCTACAGTAGATCAAAATAAAAATGCTCCTCATGAGCATAAATTCAGGTTTTGGCCAGGTATGGGTGGCAAGGCAGAGGAAATCTGGTAGAATTTGAGGGAAACTTTGTTTTGAAAAGGGCAGGATAAAGACTTGATCTTATTGTTAGCTGTAGAGGTGAAAAACGTGTTTTAATTTCTGTGGCACACTTTTTAGAAAATTACTAAGAAATGATTGTTGGAAATACTAAAAATCATAGAACTTAGTAAAGAGAAGTTCAGCTTTGAGCCTTCAGTTACAAACTGAGTCTTAAAATCAGAAAACACTTTGAAATATGCTATGTTGAGGTAGTGCCTCACAAGTGTGTGCTTTGAAGTTCTCGGTCAGATTTTTTGGAATACACAAATCTTAGCTAGAAGTGTGCTGGTTTCTTAGATTACTTTCCTGAAACCTTGAAACGTGTTTCATGGAGTTTGGGAAACATTACTTTTAGTCTTTGGACCATGTGTGTGTTTCTCAGAGGTAAGGCTTGTTTACTTGGATTTCTGCCCTATGCTGTGACAAGGCCAAAAATCATGTTAGTTGCGATAGGCACAGGAAACTTGTTGCTCTAAAGTTGGGTTCTGGTTCTGTAAACTTGCCTTTGTGTTCCTAGCAATTTCTCCCCTTACTCTCAATACCCAGTTAATCTGGAGAGACTTGATGTTACTGTGCAAGGTAGCAAGATTTAATGCTTGTACCTGAGAGCTGTTGATAGGAATATTTAAACCAACCTCCAGTAACAATTTGAAGCAGCATACTTCCCAATAACTAATTAGCCTTGTGTCATGGTTTGAGTTTGGTTTTACACAAGCAACTGGTCTTTTTTTTTCACTATTAAATCACACAGTTGAGTTTTAAACTTAGCTTCAATAGCGTGACTAGTTTTGGTTTGGTTGTGTTTTAAAACATTGGCCAACTGATTATTTTGAGTGAGTGAAAACTCTACTTGAAGTGCCAAAGCACTGGGTGAAGACTCTATGGTACCGTGACTGACTAAAGAAGATGAAAATATTTAGCCTCAGGCCCTATTATTGGGGAAGGCCTGTTATCAAATTAAAATTTTGAAAAGCTGGCTGTTTTTCCTTAAGTTCTGTGATGCACCCATCAAGCTCCACACGGGGGTGTATTTTACCCATTGTGGCCATTCTGGTGTTCTGAGTGGGGCCACTCAGGGCTTGAGCATTTAGACTTAACCAGGGTAAATGAAAGCATATATCCATCTGCACAAGCTGCTGCTTCTTTTTGTTGGCTCTCTGTGAGAAAGTAAATCTGTTAAACATTGTGTTAGGAGCAATAATAAGTGCTGTCTGACACTGGTGCAGACCTGTGTAGCCACATCTCTTGTCTGAGGTGAACCTGTAGGCTTCTAAATGTGACACTTCTGTTGTAGTTATGTAGACATGAAGCAGGGTTTTAAAAATCTTCAACAAACATTCTTAACTCTGAAAGTGAAACACCAGGCAAAAGTTAAGTCTGTCCTGCTTTGTTTTCGGCTCCCCCTGTGCTGTTAACCTAAAAACCTGATTGTCAAAATGCAGAGAAGTGCAAGGAATATTCAGGATGTCAGCAGTCTTTTGGCTGCAGTCTCTGTGTCACATAATATGGGCTTTCACATTTCGCTGTTGCACCACAGCACTTGAACACCCAGGAAAAGCCAGCTTGTTTAACACCATGTCAGCAGAACACTCAGTTGTGGAAGTTTGAGCTTCTGCTGCGTTCTGGTGTGTCCTTAGTATGCGTATGCTTTATGTGGAGATTTCTGGATGATAACGCTACTGTGTCAGAAGAATTAACTTTGTAACAGTTCTGGAAGAATCGGAGACTGCTGCTGAGTGAAATGGTGAAAGCTGACTCGTGGGCTTGTAACTTGTGAATGATTGTGAACATACCCTTAAAAACCTCCTTCTTACGTGTGTTTCAGTGCAGGTTAATCCTACAGCCGTTGTGAGTAAGAGGATTGTTTTTGTATTTCCCTGGGGGTTTATAATTTTATGGTTAGAGGAAAAGTGCTCCGTTCAAAATCCAGAAGTACCCTTCTGGGCTAAAGATGTTTTTCATGTCTTCAGCTTTTAATTGGCTCTTTGCATTGTACAGCAGGTATCTTTCTCCTCTTCTGTTTTGTTGCTCTTGCCTCTCTTTAGGATTTTATTATTTTGTGTGTGTGTGCTTGCACAGGTAAAGGAGGTGTGAATTTGAAAGGCTTGTACTTGCTGCTTGTGGTTTGATACATGACTCTGCAAAATTGTAACTTTAGAGATCACTAGAATAAGAGTAGCTCCATTTTTTTTTCTCATTGTTGTCATATTTTCTTCACAGACTGTAGCATTTTGGAATTTTGGTTTGTTACAATTTATACTTGATTAATTAACTCTCCAGAGGCTTTTTGCTACTGCTTTTCTTTGGTGGATAGTCCTTTTCTTTTTCCTGATTAGAGTTAGGATTTTCAAGCAAGGAGGTTGTTCTGATTCTTGGCTGAAGAAGGCTAGGCTTTCACAAGTTCAGGAGTATTTTCCTGACATTCTAGTCAGTGTTTTAAATATAATTTCCAAATAATTTTGGGCAGGATGACACATTGTTAAAAAAATTAATAAAGGAAAGGATAAGATAGCATTAATTACTTAATATAACTACAGTTATTTTATTTGTATTGGAATATGTTTTTACATGTTGCCTATTTTTCAAATGTTGTTTCTCTGCCCGTAATTTTTCAACTATTTTGTTGAGAATGTTCTTACGCAGTTTAGCTGTCAGCAAAGAAAAGGTAGCTTTGTACTTTTGATAATTCGACAGTATTATGTGCTGTACTTCTCAAAATCTAAACTTCCCAAGGTGGCCAGTACACTGAGAAGTTAAATACAGAGATTGTACACACTTAAAGATGTTTCTATGCATATATATAAAGTCTATTTTGCAGATATGACTGGAAAGTGAGGGTATCCGTCCTGGAAGGTGTTCCCTTTGAAAGTTGGTGAAAAAGGAGAGTGCATTTTAATTAAAAAGAATTAATATGAGCAGATGATTCTTATGCTGTCTGGAGTCCTGTTGCTGCCCGTGTGTGTAAATGGCTGTATTTACTGACAAACCTTTCGAAAATATTTTCTCTGAATTCCTGAAACACAGCAAAGGTTATATGTAGGTGTGAGGTAGGGGGGTGTAAAATTACAGCACTGAAGGGTACAGCTGGCAATGTTTTCTCTCACCAAGGTTTGTGTCTTTGGTCAAGGTTCCTGTGGGTGGACTCAGTGAAAGAAATCTCTCTTTATTTCACAGGACATGGTGATGTGCAGCATGTCCCACCTAGAGCCTGTAAGGGTGGCTGTTCTATGTGTGCTGCCCTGCAGGGAGCACCAAAGGAACGGGAAAAGGAGAGGGAAGGGCTTGCCATGGCTGTGAGCACACAGATTGTTGTCTACACACTGACTCTGGTTCTCCCTCTCCTTGTCTTCCGCTGTGTTTTTGTGTCAGAGGCACCCCTCCAAATGGCTGGTCAGCATGCAGTGTTGGAAAAGGGTTTTTTTAAGTGTCTTTTTATCATTGATTGAAATGGCTTGCCAGTTTTCTTCATACTCAAACAACTGTATCACTTTTATACTTGTAAACCGGTTTGTGGGGAATATGCCTACTGTAAAAATCATCTGCCCAAAGCTACAGGAGGATTTTTTGTGCTAACCAACAAGACCATGCAAGAGTCGCCACTCAGAATGTAAGCTTTCTTCCTAAAACAAGCCTTTGTGGCTTCAGTGGCAGGACTGTCCATCTTGCTGCTTTTCTTCAGGCTGTAGATAGCTGAAAGCTCTGCTTTAGGTTGACATTTGTGTTGCTGTGTTAGTACAAAGCTGCTTTTAGTCACCTTTTTGCATCAGAAAACTGGCCTCGGTGTCTCCTCTTTCAGCAGGGCATACATCAATTTTGAAATGCAGGGCAGAAGAGTGTGGAGGCCTGGAGGCCAGCTTTGAGATCAGAAATTATTTCTCTTGATCTCTGGTCGGTGCATAACAATTACTAGACTTGTAAATTTCACTTGCGTGGAGATGAGCTCAATTTTGTAGAGGAAATGAAAAAGGTAGAGGTAATTGCAGAGAAAGTAAATGTCAGGGTTAAATTTGGATTTTTACCTTGACAATTCCAGATTATTTTTCTTCAGAGAATGCTGCTTCTTTCTTTGTCTTCAAACTTCAGCAGCAGTAAATACAGCAAGTAAATAAAGGAGCTTATGAATGCTCTATCCTGTCTGTTTTTAAATGCTGGAGTAATTCTAGATGCCTTGTTTATTTGAGTACAACTGTTGATTTTTTTTCCAGGCACTTACTAAGCTCGTAAGCCTGACTGGATTCACAAGGCTCTTCCTCTCCTGTGGTTCTTCCCAATTACTGTATCTGTTATGCTTTTGAGGCCTGAAGTAGGGCAGTGATCTGTTCATGTAACCACCATTATTGTTGCCTTCTGACTAAATATGACTGTCCTGTTTAGAAAGGCAATATAAGAGAACACTGTAAATGGAGTTTTGTGCCAGAAAAACCTGCTTTTATAATTTGTAGAAAGAAGTAGTGGGAACCAAATAGATTCTTACCAGTAAAAGTACTGTAAAGCATTGACTTATGAGCTTAGTAATTTCTTATCCTCTGTGTGTTTTCAGTAGTAGGCACAATATTTGCCATTAATCAGTTGCTGATCATGGAGTTTGGTTAAGGGTAGTGAAACCTGTTGCACTGGTCGTTTTGTTTCTTCATTAGCAGGTTTATTGTCTGATACATCTGTGTTGTCCTCGCCTGACTTTGAGAAGTATCTATGAAGCAGTGTAATATGTGGTAAATATTTTTGCAAGGGCAGTGGGAGGAGAAAAATCAGGAACATTAAGCATAAATTCTAAACAAGTTTTTGGACTACGATGCCCTCCCTCAGGGAGGAGGAAAAGAGCAAAGCCCTTTGGAGTAAAAGCTTTTGTCCTTGTCTAACTATGACTTTTCCCAAAGTCTGGGAGAAACACATTAGCTTACTACAGAAAAAGATGAAGAGTGGTACAGAATTATAATGTAGATTTTTTAAAAAAAGCCCTCTGTGCAGCATTCTCCACGATAAGCATTTCAGCAGAGCTAGGTTGGTAGTGAGGGTCTTTCAGAGTTGATCTTGGGATCCATCTCTTCAGTCCTTGAATTCCTTTGATAAGAATTTGAGTACAAATCAACAGATGCGTGATAACATTGAAAAACGCAAGGTTCAACATTAGTACCTGTCTGCCTAATTGAGGGTCAGACTTAGGTAAACAGCTCTCAAATGAGCAACATGGATTAATTGGAATCAGGTTCATTAAAAGGTGAAGCCCTGAAGATCATAGATCCTGAAATGTCTGGGGAGAGTAGTGATGGTATTCTGCTTCAGGTGTGCTGGCCACCTGTTCCCAAGGGCAATGACTTTCTACCTTTGGAAAGAAGTGCCTGGAGCCTGTGGGAAACTGTGACTGACATGAAAGGAAACTAAAGAGCTTGGCTTAGCTCGCAAGTTTTGGTGAAATTATGTAAATGTTTTATACTAGCAAGCACCAGTGGATCTGGGAAGGCTCCTCATGCTTGAATCATAACATCAGCATAAGAACAAATCAGTATTAATAGTCTATGAATTAACTTGGGGTGGAATCTAGGAAAAGACTTCCAATATCAGAGCAAACTTTGTAGCAGCCTCATGGTAGAGGTAGCAAACAACCTTGTCTGTGGGTGCATCAGATTCCTGATGAAGATTGTGGTGTGGAAGATGGTTTGTGGCTTGGTGTCGGAAGAGATCCTTTCCAGCTTTGTATTCAGTTTCTCCCAACAGCTCAAGAAATTCAGCAATTTGTCTTGCCTATGTAATTATACATTAAAACCGATGCAAGTACACTGTTCACCTTTTCATTAGGATTTATGAAATGAGTCTCTGAATAAACTAATGATTCTTGCCTCTTCTATGTTAGCATTTATATGAAGTAGGAGAAGTGAAAACTGGTGTGTGAGAGGGAAGGGGGGAGGATGTGTGATCAATGGGAGCTGCTTGCCTGGATGGAACCCAGCATGCCCTCCTTGCTTAGCTGGCAAGAAGTGACTGCAGGGAACAACTGGGAAACTCAGCAATCATGATTTCATGAAACCCATTTTTAGTTGCCTGTCTGGGATGCAGTTGATGACTGGTATTTCTTTGGAAGACCTCAGTTTTTCAGTTAGGAGTCAGTTAGCTCTAGCTCTTTCTTGAACAGATTGCATGGCATAATATATTCTTGAGGACATTGCGTTCATTTTCTGAGTAGTAGGGAGAGTTTCGCATCTGAATTCATAGGGGACAGAAGAAAGTCATCTTGGCCTGTAAGTGTGCTGTTTCTGAATCTTTAGGGTAAAGTGTTTGTAGATGAATTGATGCTCATTCTTAAAGTTATTGCCATGAAGTACAGGCTCTGTTTATTGTGCTGTGAAATTTTATAAGGGTAGAGGAAAAATGGGATTTGGTGAGGTCTGAAATACATTTTGAACCCTAATCAGGTTGAATAAAGCTAGGAAGCCTGAAGGTTTGGTTTATGGATCTGTAGTTATGAGTAAAATAAATCATAATCTATGAATAGTTTCTCAGTTTGATGGATCAATAGGCTAGGTGTGCTTCCCCAAAATTAATTTTCACTTAATAACCAATGGCTGTGCTGAAGTTAGGTTCTCAGCAACCTAATTTGCTAGAGGCAAAGTTTAGGATGTTGCTTTTTTCAGCCTTTCACTGTTCCAGCAGCTGGAAGATGCAGTTGTCCTTTCTAAAAAGCATTGAAAGGGTTTCTCTCTCTCTCTCTTTCTATCTTTGTTTTTTTATTCCTCTTTGAAAATGGAACATCTATGTTTTAAATCTAAATGAAAATGGATCACACCTGACATACAGGTTGTAGCACCGTTATGCATTTTCCTCTCTTAGCAGAATTAATGGCACAGTTATTTCTCACTATGCCTTCAGTCACTCCAATTAGAGCTACAAGAGGAAATTCTATGCCACTGGAATGTTATGCTAAAATTGATGTATCTCACCTTATATATTCGTTTTTTTATTCTGAGAATTAGTATTGTATCCTCTGCAAATGATGTGTTTCTGACCTCCTAGGCTAGGCAGTGATGAAAGCCAGAATAGGCAAGCGCTTTTTATTTTAGCCTGTTTCTTGAACTTCTGTCTCTAATAGGAGAATGATGAAGTCTGCAGCTGACTGCATTTTCTTGCAGGTTCATGCTCTAGTAGTTAAGAGTTGGTTTAAGTCCTTTTGCTCCTTTGAATAGGTGTGACCCAATCAGTTCATTGTATTCATTTGAGATAGGACAGACTCCCTTATCTAAATCACTATTCTTTATAAAGCAGTTAAGCAATGCTCTGAAATGCTTTGGAATGTAATCTTGAAATTGCTCGACTATTTGGTGTATTTTCAGTTTTAAAGGGGCAACTTGAATGACATTACAGAATTTTAAATTTGTACTTAAGATCCCATGGTAGATTACTGTTAGTAATCATAAGATATCTCTGATGGCAAGAGTTCACAGTAGAGTGAACATCCATTCAAATGAGAGACCTATGTAAATGATCTTCCCCTTTGCAAATGGCAGTGTCCCTGGGCATAGATAGCAAAAAACTGTAAATTGGCTCAGTTATGTTAAGCTTAAATTTCTTTTAGATTTTTGTAAGCTGTCAGCTGGAGAGCAGAAGTAATTTGTGTTCCAATTTAGGATATAATCTGTTCTTAAACTGATTGATGTATGTGGCAAGAATACAGGCAGAGAATAAAGACCAGCACTGAAAACTGTAACGGCCTTTTCTCCTCCGGATTTCCAGTCCTTTCAAGAATTAAGAAGTTAATGGTGGCCCCTGTATTGGCAAGCTTTAGCCAAAGATTGTCTCTGTTCTCTAGGAGAAAACCTCTAGTTTGTTTTTATGTTCAGAACCACCATGGTTCTGTAGCCTCATGGTGTTATTTGCATTGTTATTTCACTGAGGCAATAAATGCTTCAAACTGCTTCACAAGGATCCAGTTACTGCATAGTAATTAGTATATGTCTTTAGTCTGTCCTGACCTAGACCACCACAATAATAAAAATTATGTCAGTACTGGTATGCAGAGAGGGTTTTTGGATTGTGGAAGGGGCCTGCACAGCTGAAGCACAGCCACCTGAATGTCCAGCAAGGCTGAAACTGCCTGTGGCTGCTGAGTTAGCTTTCCTAGGTGTAATCCTGTGGAACATGGGGCTGTGTGCTCTTGGTGGTCCTCAGCACGCGAAGGATGTGGACCTTTTGGAGCTAGTCTGGAGGAGGCCATGAAGGTGTTCAATGGGTGGAACACCTCTCCTATGGAGACAGGCTGAGAGAGCTGGGGTTGTTCAGGCTGGAGAAGAGAAGGCTCTGGGGAGATCTTGGAGAACCTTCCAGTGCCAAACAGAAGGTTCTTTATAAGAAAGGTGGAGACAGACTTCTTAGCAGGCCTGCTGAGAGTAGATGTAAGGAAGGGATTTTGTGCAGTGAGGATGGTGAAACACTGGAACAGATTCCCAGAATTTTTTTTTTTTTCTCATTTCTCTTGGCTCCATGGTGTAAATGGAAGTTTGCCTACATCTGGAGATGAATGCCACCTGCCAAAGGGATGAAAACATAATCCAGTTTGTTGCAGACTTATGAAAGGGGGAACATTTTGGGAGGTTTTGGAAGACGGCAGTGCCTCAGGTCGCTTGCAGTACATCAATCACAGCACAGTAATAACAAGGGGAAATGCTACACACAGGTGGTCAGCAAAGGCAAATGAATTGTTGGATCCTCCTACAGTAAATATCTTAACTCCTTTTCATGGATCCAATTATTGTGTAGTAAATCAACATGCGTGTTCAGTGTGTCCTGACCTAGACTTTTAGCTGTTCAAACATTTGTGTTTGGAAGAACACATCTTGGTTTTGTTCCTTGTGGGAAAAAGACTGTTGTCTGGAATAAAACAATAGGAAATAAAGGAGACTAAGTAGACATTTGAAGCCAGTACCTTGATTGATGCAGTGGACAAGAAACAAACTTTAATTTTCTCCCTGAAAATAGATTATGCACGTTAGTCACATTGCAATATTTCTTACAAATCTATGACAAACTTGGTGCCTGGGTATAAAAGAAGTAGTCTGGAGTCATCATCTTTGAGTGATTGGTACAAGTGCATAAAAATACATAAGGAGAGTGTTAAAAATTAGACATTTGCAAACATAACATGCTTTTTACATGATTCAAGGGATTTGCCCTAGTGCATGCAGGACTTTAACTGAAGTTGTGTGAAGTATTAGACAGTATTATTATTAAAGTTTAGGAAAAAAATCCTTGATGGCTTATCTGTGGTGAAGGAGATTGTTCAGTAGCAGCGTGAGTCACTTCCATCCTTAAAACTGGGGAGGAATTAACAAGTTCATATTTTTAATTTTCAAGAAAATATGCTTTAAAAATAAATGTAAATCCAAGGATAGGACAGATTGTTGTAAAGTGTGTGAGAATTATAATGCTTTCAGCAAACTACTGTCAAATTTGACTATCCTGAGGACTTAAGAGGCAGTGACCTGCTCTTAGTTTTGCTGTGGGGAAGCAACTGCCTGGTTGGAGATTAATTCCAAAGCATTTGGCAGGTGCTGGGATGGCATGTATGGTACAAAATACCAAAAGCATCCTTTCTTCATCTGCTGGGGGAAAAAGAGCTGGCTCCCTGTTTTTGTTTACTTCCATAGAGGGAAGCAATATGTTGCGTTCTGTATCCTTACAGAGTTTTATGAAATAGTTTTTGGATATTCAGGGAAAAAAACCCCAACCTTTAGAAGATGGTGTTAGCTTGTAGTAATAAGCTCATAGCAGACTGGTTGTCTTTGTTTTCTGTATACTGGGAGTATCTGCAGAAAAGCAAGAAGAATTGACTGTGTGTGCAGGCAGTTTGTCTTAAAACATGACTGCAGATGTGTCAGTGCAGAAATGCTGTTACAGGAGCTTGCTTTACCTCCTCAAGGTAGCATTACAGAGTCTTCCTGGAGAACTGAGAGCATTCTTATACATGACAGCAACTAGCAGTGCCACTTGAGCTATTGGTGCTGTGAAAGTGTGGGTGATGCATCAGTGCAAGCAAGTAAATGTATGTGAAGCTCCAGAAATTGTGGTGGAGAGGGAGGAGTTGAAGACAATTTATGTAAGATATGCATCTGAACATTTTGCACAAGTCCTTGCTTATGGGGACTTCAAGGTTGGATGTCATGGTGATCTTACCAAAAAAAAAAAAAACCGCCCAGGCATTCCCTGAAATGTGGTTATGATGATGAAAACCTTCTGCTCTGTTTATAGTAGGTGTACCCTCTGCATTCAGGGAAAGAACAGGGCAAATGGGTCAAGAGATGAAAACAATTTTCTTCCCCACATTTCTCAATTTACTTTTTCACTGTGTTTTACACTCATACTAATAACTTCTCATGGAAAAATTAATTATCTGATTTGATTCAGCACAGGAGACTATTTGGGAAAGGGACATGTTCCTCTGCAAAGTGGTTACAGTGACATGTTCAGAAGACTGATAAACTTGACATAATGATTGAAACGGCTCTTCAGTATTTAAAACTTAAAGTATACTTAATTAGGTTTGTACTGTGAACTTTGTTTTCATTAAGACTGTTTTTGTGCTTTAGGTGAAGGCACTGAAAGAGAAGATTGAATCAGAAAGGGGGAAAGATGCCTTTCCAGTAGCTGGCCAAAAACTAATTTATGCAGGTAATGGATATTCTGAAGATAACTTATCTGAACCTGCCTTATTTTATGTTGTTGTTTGACTTGGATGTGAATGTTAAGTCTTCTAAGAATTCTAAGAACTGAAGTACAGACAGGATAAAAACCGCCACAAACACAAAAATTAACTCAGTGTCAAAGGGAACTCTTAATTTTGAATTAGAATTTTTTAGGTTTTAATGCATGTGTGTCTGTCATCTTTTTCTCTTGCAACATGATGTCTTAGGGATATGCTGGGTGAAGAAGAAATGGCTCTTTTTTTACAAGAATTCAGGATTTAAGCAGGTCAAAGCTGGTGTTCTGGCTTAATTCTTTTCTTGTTTAATTTATGCTGTGTATAGCTGAAGCATTGCTGTATATACCACAGAGAATTAAAAACCAGATTATTTCTTTTGGATTGACAAAAGAAACCCACCACCAAATCCTTACAAAAGTACTTTCAATACTTTTAAGCTCTGTCACTAGAAATGTGCATTATGTACTAGCAAAAAGCAGGCTAATGTCAGTTAAAAACATGAAATTAACTTTATTTGAGCTTTATTTTGCTTGCCTTGTTCATTCTGGAGCTAATACAGAAATCCATTTTTTTGTTCTCACTTCATGTCAGAACTTTGGTGCTATTCCAGTACTCCCTCTAGTGTTTTGTTTTTCCTCTAAAACTGAGTTTGAAAGAAACTTTGGTGGACTTTTCACTTTTGTCATTTACTGCTTTGTAACAAGTATTGTCTCTTTCACTTGTGATAAACCAAAGACACTGTTAACAGTGGAGAGAGGCTAATGGGAGAGAAGTTGTGAGTCTCTGTGTTTGTACAGCTCCTCTGGAATACATCTCCTAGCAAGTTTTATGTCCCTGGTACTTCAGTGCGGGGAGTGCATGTTAAGAACATAAAGGTGGAAGTCTCATGCACAGCCAAGAAATGTGAACCAGGCAGAAGGCTTTGTGCAATGTGTGTAACTGCATGGCACTCTTAATATTGTGTACTGTGATTGCAAAAATCAAGGATTGCTTAAGGTTCTGTGACATGACTTGAGTGTTTTGTGAAGTCAGAATGTATCTGCAATATTGAATAATCCTCACAAGCAGTAGGAAATATAGGAAAGAAGATTGAGAATATAATATTATCCAAAGATGGATTCTCTTTCTTTCTTTTTTTTTTTTTTTTCTTGGACAAGCGATATGAGGGTATATTGATGACATTTTTACTTTTATTAAAATGAGCTGTAGATTTTCATAGTTTGGTAAAGCAAAGCGATACCCCCAGCTGACTTTGATTAGAGAGGCAGTTCCATTGTGTTGACATCTGAATTAGGATGAGCTCTAGAAACCCCGAGAGTGGTGTGTTCTGAGAAGACAGATGTCTGTATATATACTTTCATAAAGTATATATATTATATTGCATACGCATTCATTAAAGCCTTCCCCGAAGTGCCTATAAAAATTGTGAGTAAACCCTTGTGGGTTCTGAGTCAGATGCTACAGGTATTGCTATTACTGCACTACATGCAATACTTCCTTGAATGTTTGACCTGCAAGACTGGTGGAACCAGTGTTCTGAATGCCATAAAATGTATGTGTTGCTTGATTTCCTTGTAATCATCAGGATAAGGATGTGTCCTTGTTGCAGTCCACTAGAGAGGTTGTGAAATGGAAATAGCCTGTGGCACATCTTCAGGAAATTAATCAGTTTAAATTGTAAAATATTCCCTGAAAATTCTGTAGTAGAAATCAGTGCTATAGAACTCACTGAAGCACAGACTTGTTTTTCTGAATTGTGGTGCTACCTCTAAGTCAGCTGATTCTAAGAAAAGGCAAAAAGTATATGGCTTACTGTGTTCTTAAGTTTTTGTAGAGGTGATGCAAATCTGTTTTGTCACAGTACCACCTCTGCTTATGAAACATCAAAAGTTTTAGTACAACAGATGTTTCAAGGTTTGTCTGATAGCGTTTTCATCCTTCTGTCAGGGTGGCAAGTTATGGAATAGTTCTAGCTTTTTCTAATGTTTTAGCCTTGCTAATTGTTGAAGTTGCAAGTTTACACACTTGTTATTGCAGGTAATGCTCTTATGTGAAAAACAAATGGAAGGTAAGTAGAAAGGAATTTCCCTTACTGTGTAAGCAGACATAAGTTACTTGGTTAAGCTTTTTGTGTGTTAATGCCTTTCCTCTGTATTACATGTATCTTTCTTGAGGATCTTTCCAGGTTCCAGTGAATCTTTCCAGATTTCATGCTTTTATTTTAAATGGTTTTAAAGCATCTTCAACACTTAGGGCAGCAGCCCTGAAGCTATTCACTACTCTGTACATCATATGAGGAAAATTGTGGCTCTGCTGCCAAAGCTTAATGGCCAAACTGCTTTTTGTTGGGTTGTTTAACATTTATTTATAAATCTGCATAAAACATGTTTTGTGAGGAAAGCCCAAGATCAATTATTAATTCGTTAAACAATTTCTTAATTTCTGCCTGTTTAATTTCCCAGGTAAAATCCTTAATGATGAAACTGCTCTTAAAGAATACAAGATAGATGAGAAGAACTTTGTGGTGGTCATGGTGACAAAAGTGAGTAATCGATTCTTTTGAGTAGGAAGCCTCATTAATTTAATTCTGTTTTTTCTTGTGATGAGTGGTTGTATATGCCCATCCTTAAAACCAGTGGAATTTCATCATATGCAAGTTCAGGTCAACAGTACAAAGCTTGTGTGAATAGATAAAAAATACTGCTTCACAGTCTTGGTTTGCCAAAGGTTTACTTTTATTAAAAGATTTTTGCTGTTGCTCTGTGCTGAATGTTTGTATCAAAGAAAAAAATTGCTAATGACTGATTTTACTGTTTATTCTTTCTTTTCTCTCTGTTATTTTTTCCCTTTTATTATTAAAAGGAGGAAGGCAACCTAGGTAGTTTGTTGTTAAATCCTCTCTATGGAACTCTTCCAGCCTTGCCATGTTGCTTTTCGTAGTTCATGGCTTCTTCTTCTGTTAAACTCTACAGCATAAACCAGCAGAGACAGGATACATCTGGCAGTAAACAAACCTGTGGGTTTTGAAAGACTGCAAGTGCAATTTATAGGGAATGACTGACACGTGTTTGAAGTATTTCTTCTCTGAACCACTTGTCAGTCTGCTTCCAGGAATCAAGCCACTGATTTTCCAGGCATTCCAGACCACTGCAATCTGAACAAAACTGGCTTCATCTGTGTTTTGGAATATGAAATTAATTTTGAAGCTAGAGTTCCTCCTCCTGACAAAGAAAACATATATTCCCTTTATTCCCAGATATACCCTTTATTTCTGTCTGGTAATAGTAAACATAATTAAACATGTGGGCTTGTTAAAGATAACTGTTGTTGCTGTCTTCCTGAATGAACAGCTTCCTAGTCTGTGGTTTGCCACAGGGGCATTTATCAGTACAAGAAAACAGGTGCAGATGAGATGTCAGAGTCCAGTTTTTCATTTTGTTGATAGCAGAATACTCCAGAGAAGTTGTGCAACTGCCACTCCTGGAAGTGTTCAGGAAATGTGTGGCTGTGGCACTTAGGGACACTGTTTAGTGGTGTGGGTGGCAGTGCTGGGTTAGAATCAATCATTTTAGAGGTCTCCTCAACAATTCTATGATTCTAAAGGCAGATCTCCATGAAGAACTGCCAATTTCAGTATATTCTGATAATAAAGGACCCATACATTGGGCATATCTTCAGTTTTACCATCTTTTTGCTAGTCTTGGAGCTCAATTGCCCTTTCCTGATTCTATTGTGGGTAAGACATGCCCAGTCATGTAGGCACAGACTGCTAACTTTGTCTGATGCTCAGACGTTGTTGCATTAAGGGTTTAGGAATCCAGCAGAAAATAACCCTCCTTGCATTCCGACTGTGTCAGTGTTTTTCTTTGAGTGCTTATTAAAATGTTATTTGCTGTGCCCATCATGTTGGAAGCTATTCATTCTTAAGCTTTACTTCTCCTTGCAAACAAAGGAGGAAGTAAATGTTTTCTTCTTCAAGCAGTCGATGTCTGAAAGTGGTGCACCTTGAATAAGTAGTTTTGTTAAAGTTCAGCTATTTCTCTTGAAAGGCTATGATTGGGATCAACTTTGTCAACCCTTGGGGCTATTCCTATATAATGGGATTAATAATGCATCCAAGAAAAATTCAGGTTTCCATTAGAGATATGAAGATTATTTCACAATTGCATGCAAGTATTATTCACTCTAAATATTCTGCTGTAAATTTGGTGGTCCTTCATTCTGCTGTATCCTTAGTGCTTAATTCAGAACTATTTCAGAAGTATTTGAGATTTTATTGTAGTGCTCTGAATGCAAAGATTGCATAACTGAAACATTTTGCAGGTGAAGGATTTTTTTGCATCTTGTGTTCCAGCCAATAGCATTTATAATGAAATATGATTTCTGTCTTAGTAATTTTTTTCCAAATCTGAGTGGTGAGAAAAGCTTATGCTTGTTCTGCAGATGTTTTCTGGCAACTCTCTTGGTTTCTTCTGGAAAATGTGCTTTTGTAAAACACAGGATTGTTTTCATACTTAGAGTATTGTGGTCTGTAAATATTTAGATCTTTGCATTTCTCTTTATCCTCAGAGTGTGAGCACTCAGGTGTGTGAGTACTTCAGTTACGCTCTCAGTTGCTTGTTTAAACACAGCGAAGGGCGTTAGAGAGTTAATGTCTTGCCACATTTTAATGTTGTGCTTGATGTTGAGGCAGCGGTAGCAAACACAAATGGTCATAACAGAACTTAGAGAGCCGTGGATTTATGATCTTTCTTCCATGCCTGAACTCTTTTGTCCTCCTGTAGCCCAAAGCAGCAGCTGGAGCAACTCAGCCATCAAATGCCGCTTCCACTGTTGGCTCAACAACTGCAGCTCCCACAGCAGTTGCTGCACCAATCCCTGTTCCTGCCCCTGTGCCAGCTCCTGTCCCTCCACCACCAGCACCAGATGCAGTGGCTTGTGAACCTGCACCTGTGAGTGCTCCGAAAGAGGAGAAGCCAGAAGAAAAACCACCTGAGGCACCAGCTGCTGTCAGTCCATCATCAATTGACAGGTATGAATAAGCCTCCAAAAACAAGTTCCTGTTTCTGTTTCTTCTAGTTTTGATTTTAAGTTTTTATTACAGTGTTAGGTCAAATCACTGTCTCCATTCTATATAATTTTTCTTCTTTCTTAACTGTAATTTCAGTGTCTGACTCAAGCATGATATTACTAATTGTGGGAAGCACCTCTCTTTGCTTATGCCTTCTCCTGTGGGAAGTGTGGTCTTGGGAGCAAACTGTGGAGGGGAGGGTTAAATGACACAAGACTTGAGCTCCTGATAGGCATTTCAGAGTTGCTGTCCTGCCAGTTTCTTTTCAGACTGAGGATATTCACCTGCAGTGGGGATCTACTGCTCACAAAGCTCTTGAAGTCTGAAGAGGAATGTGTCCTGTCCTGCTCATAACCCTCTGATTGTGCTTTTGATAATGTTGGACAGATTCAAATCATAGATTCCTTATTGCTGTATGAGTGTCTTAATTTCTGGAAAGAGCATCTTCTTCCAAAATGTAGGATGTGATATTGCTCTTAATCATGTAATGCCTTAAAGCTACAAGGCTGGGTTTTTTTTTTTTTTTTTTTTTTTTTTTGTTTTGTTTTGTTTTGTTTTTTTTTCCCCTGAATATTCCTTGGCCCATCTGCAGGTAATTAATTGTGGGACCTGGGAAAACTTTTCACCTCAATTTTCTACGGTTGAGAAAATCAAGTGGAAGTTAGAGGTTTCATCCCTATTGTATGCTGCTGCCTTTTTTTGCTTAAGTTGCTGAAGTACTGCATGGGATTAAAATGTTGTTAACTGGAATTTAATGGCCCCTGAAGTGCTGCATAGCATCAAATCTTCATTTTTCATGCTCTGGGTTTTAATTATTTGTGTGTTTTTTCTGGGAATACTGGTGCACAAGACAGTATTTTTTAAGTTATTGTTAAAAGTATTTTTAAGTTATTGTTATTTAAACACCATCGAATACTAATTTGATGATAACAAAGCAAAACTTGCTATTGCCTAATGTCTTGAAAAACTCATCACAAATTTCTTGCACTAAATATGCAAATTGACGATTTAATTTTGTAATTCTGAGAAACGAGTATCTCTTAGAAATGGAATGCAAATAAAGTTTCATTTATCAGTCAAATTAACTTAGTTGTTAAAAAATACTAATGAGTGGGGTTCTTTTCTTTTTTTTTTTCCCTGCTGAGTTTGTCCAGTGGGTTCAAAGATCAATCTGTCATACTGAAATAGTATTTTTCAGGTACGCATTGCAGTTTTGTAAAACTGCAGTAAGGGACCCTCAGTGTACACACTTGACAGGGAGGAGCAAAATAATTTAACATGTGCATCAAAGTTATCACCTGCCTTGATTTCAGTGAATACTGTTTGCTTCTGATTTGCTTTAGAAGCTAGATTACTAAGGCAAGATTTATTGACCCAATGCCAGGCCAGCTGGCGTCCACCTTTGTCTTTGATCTTTTTTTGATTGTAAATCTTAACTACTGACAGATTCTAGTGAAGCATTCTTGTTGGAACAAATTATTTCTTGCACAGATCTTACAGAGATCTCTGTAAGTGCCTTGTTGGATTTTTAGTGGCATCTTCTGAAAACATTCAGATCAATCTGATGATCTTTCACTTGCTGGTAGGAGTTGCTGACTCTGGTAGCCTGATAAGTGTGAGGCTTCTGCAGCTCCCTGTCCTCAAGTCTATCACATTATCAAGACTGTGTATTCCCAAAATATACACACAATTTGGATATACCTATAAATACATGTCTGACTGCTTAGGTCAGCTCAGGCAGGGAAAATCCCAGTACTCAAGCAAGATACATCAGCCACATCCACTTTCCCTCTGGCTGTTTAGGGCAAAGCCCACTACTGCAAAATGAATATGTACAAAACACAAATGAAAAACATGAATTTCTGTTTTGATAGCTGGCCCCTTAGAGTTCACCAAGTTTTTGGTACCAGGGTATGAGGACTGCCTGAGCCCTGCCATCCTGCTCCAGACCCTGATACTCAGATTCCCATTGCACATGCACACAGAGGACTCACCCAGGAGATGGCTGTAGTCCTTTCAGACTTCCACAGTGTCTGGTCTCAGCAGTTGCTGGATCCACAAGTGTCTGGATCCCCCCATCTCACAATTCTCTGTCCCTAAGAACACTTGGAATTCCTCAGACACATGCGCGTGTAGAACAGAGACACACACACACTGCACTACAAAATTTTTTTTCAAGTAGAATTTAATAAAAAGACAGGATAGATGGGTGTTGAGGAGCAGAGCACAGCCAGGCAAGTGTTTCTTACATGTGACTGGCCCTTTTTCTCCTCTTTTTGCTCTCTTGACCCGTGCTTTTCTTCTGCATGGTCCTTTCCCTGCCTTTGGTTCTTCCTCTAGATTTCCTCCCAACATTTTTTCCTGGTAACCCCACTCTGGCACCACCCTGTAGGCTGTAATGCCCTTGAAGGAGTCCTGCTGACCCACCCTGGGTGTCACCCTGAGACCAGGGGGCTGATGCTTTAATTTTGCAGCTCTGGGAACTGGGCACCCTTGGCTGTGGCTGATTGAAACTGGTATTCCTCTGCCTAGTGTTGTGCCTCTGTGTTCCTTGCTGTTCATGGAGGTGAGCCTTTAATCCTGTAATTTAACAGCTTTGATAACTTGAGATGGAGTAATTGCAAATGTTAGCAGTTTATATTCCTGGGAAAGTAGTATACTGAAATTTTAATAAGTGCTTGCCACCGACCTCCTTGGGTCCTCATTGAGGTCAAACTGGTGACTGTGGGGAAGCAGTTAGTGAGACTGCTGTGTGCTTTTGAAAATCCACCTTGTTCTCCCACCCTTTAAAGCATTCAAGCAAGCAGATGGCTAATCCCTGAGCAGATGGGCAAGAGCCAAACTTCTGGGGGGTAGTGGGGGAAGGTTGGCCTTGTTTAAAAATGCTACCATTGTAAGTTTGTAAAATCTATTCTCACTATAGGACCAAAAGAGAGCTCTTTGGAAAGCTTTGTTGGTTTTTTAGAAACAAAAGGGGCTATTAGAGTTACAGCTGCTGCTGCTTTTTTTTCTTTTTTATTTTTTTCTTTTTTTTTTGAAAAACAGGAAGTTTTCCAAAGTTTTGTAATTACCATTGCACTTGTCTTCATCTTACAGTACAACAGGTGATACATCTCGATCAAATCTTTTTGAGGATGCTATAAGTGCACTTGGTAAGTGGAGAGTTTTTTTAACGTAGACACTATTTTGGTGCAGCAGAAACATGGCGGATTAGCAGATGTTGGCATTTTCTTCTGTATCTGTCATTGTTAAAGTTATAATCAAAGTGCTCTTCTCTAAGACCTGAAGTTAATATCTTGCAACCAGCTTCAAGAACTACTTTACTGAAGAATATTTCCCTTTAGATATTTTTATTGTGTAAAAGGAAGATCCTTGCACTCCTGCTTTTTTTCCCCATTTGCTTTAATTTCTCTTCTAACTATTCACTTTGAAGTAGCTTAAATAGAATACTAGATGTAAATATGTGTGTGCTTTTCACTTTTGCACGCCAGAGTGCAGGGCTGGTAAAATGGCTGCCTTTATTATTCACTTGTTCCAGCTTTGAAAGTACTTTGCTTTTTGACACATTGAGATGAGATAAATTCACCAGATCTGCTGCTGTCTGGGCTGAGAAATGAATGCCTCCATGTATTTACAGTCAACTTACTCTTATTTTGACAGTTTAAATAATCTTTGTTTCTCAGTGGAATAGACAGAATAAAGACAACAGGAAGCTCTGCCCGTCATGCTGATTTGGGTAGCTGGGAAATTATTAGGCAAACCCACAACTCCTTACTCCTACTGAAATTTTTGGGTTGTTTTGGAGTGTAACAAATTCAGGTACAGAAATAAGGAGGAGGTAGGGTTTTTATTCTGTCTTTTGTCTTTAAATATGAAGCTGCAATTTTGGTACAAAGAGTGAAACCAAGTAAAGAGTTTCACTTACATTTTCATGTGGATATATTGGAGGCAGGTGCTGTAATTAAGCGGCTCAGGGTGATTTAGAAGCAGCAGTAATATTTTACAAGACTTAGTGGTAGCTGCTAGGTTTAGTCTGTCCAGCTGCAGTTTAGATCTTAGGTGTACACATACTGTTTTAAATTGTATGATCCAAAATAGCTGATAGAGACTGATAGCAGGAGAAAAAAAAACGTAACACTAAAACTAAACTGGCTGAAGTGATTGTTGTTACCAAAGGTGCTTCTTTAACCATTCATAATATCTTAATGGCCAAGATGATGTCATCACCAACACTTGTGTTAACAGTGTTGATCAGCAAGTTAAATGAAGCTGGTGTTCTTGATTCAAATCTCTTCAAAATTGGGGGAAAAAATCCCAAAATATTTCAAGATCATCATGTCACGATCCATTTTGTATGGGAGTTCTTTGGTTGGTGTCTGATAGAGTAAGCCCATGTGTCCCTAACATGTTTGGAAATAAGAGATCTTGAGTGTGATTTTCTGGGTAAGCATACTGTAAGTGTTGTCAGCCAATAAATTTTCAAGGGCAATAGCCATGAACTCTGTGGTTCTTTTTCTTTAAAAACTGTCCTGAAGGGAATTTTCTTGCACAAATTCATGGAGTATGTTTTCACTTCATAACTTGAATCCAACATGTATTCTTACTGTGGCTTCTCAATTACATTTTCTGA
Source organism: Pyrgilauda ruficollis (assembly GCF_017590135.1). NCBI lineage: Eukaryota > Metazoa > Chordata > Aves > Passeriformes > Passeridae > Pyrgilauda > Pyrgilauda ruficollis. Next base: position 485,726 of record NW_024516985.1, on the reverse strand, counting down.
AATTAATTGACTTTAAAAACAGGGATTGTTTTCTATGGTTTGCTGTTGTTTTCAGTTAAATGCTGAAAAGTGATGTGGCTTTGTGTGCTACGTGAAGATCTGCACGTCTTGCAATCCTTGTGCAACCACATCTTTCGCAGGAGCAGCCTAAGATTTCTTTAGGGCATAGAACGAGAATTATTGTGGGGAGTGTGATGAACTGGATTTGAGAGTTAATCCAGCTTTAAAATGTTGCTTGAAAGATAAAAGCAAAGAGCAGAATCAATTCAGCATTGACCTCAAATATTTCCACTAGCACTAGGGACAGATAGGCCTGACTCTGTATCATGACATTGCTGGTGTGCAACTTCTGAATTATTATTCTTGATCTTGCTCTTGCACAACTTATGAAGTAGACTGTATAGAGTACATGCACCTACATTTTCAGTAATTCTGTTTTTTCTCATTTAGCTTTTAATTATGCCTTATGTAGCAGCCTGTGTGGAGCTAGCCAGTCTTTTTCCATCTTTTTCCTGTATCAAATCTTCTAGTCTCTACCTTTCATATGTTGAAAAAGCAATACAGAAGTGTTCAAGTAGTAACTAATTACATCAACAGGTGTTCTGTCTGCTTGCTTAGTTTCTTAGGAGTAGTAAGAGTGAACTAGTGCTGTGTAAGGAAGAATGTGAGCAAAAGAAGTAGCAAAATAATTGTGTTGGGATGATTATTGGCTTGGCTTTTTTGCTTCCTTGAAGATATGTATAGAAGTATGTATCCTTAGAGCAAAGTTTAGGTGATTTCTTTTTATTTCATGTTTCAAAAAATGCAGGTAGATATGAAATGAATGATCTTGTAGTTCTGCATGAAGACATGAAGAACTTACCATTTCTTAAACTCAGGTTTGCACTATTACTTTGAAGCCCAAATAAAAAATACTCAAGTTAGTCAAGGCTTTTAAATTCTTTATTTATGGATAATGCACAAGTACCCTTGGACTAGGGCTGTTTTGTTGTTTGTTGTTGAACATACTGCCTGAAGTCATACACCCGCTGGTTGTTTAGAAGCAGACATTAAGAAACAGGCAGTGGGTCTGTTTTAATGTTGGATTGAGTTAAACACCTTCTCCCTAAGGGAATAAAACATCATGTTTTCTTTGGTTCTTCTAATTACAACTTACTTGCCTTAACAGAGTAGCTCTTGTATTTGTTTCCTCTGGGTTTTAAAAATTATCATTAATTAGTTGTATTTTATGATGACTGTTAATTGTTTTAACTTTCCTGTCACTAACTTGCTAGTTGCAGAGTCATTCAGTAGTAGGATTTCACTGAGATCAGGAATACCTTTATCCAAGGAAGGAGATGGTATTTTAATGCCTGGGTTTGTTTGTGGCTTTTTCTCCCTCAAGGAAGATAGCCTTGAAGATTTGCCCAATTACAATGTATAATAGAAATTTACTTTTTTTGTAATTATAGTACTTACTGTCTGCATTTGAGGCAGGAAAATTAAATGGATTATGAAAAGAGCTAATAATTGTCCTTACAGTGACATTAGTGAACAGTTGCCCTTAAATAGTTCCACATATAGTGTGTGTACCTTTTGTCTTGATTGTTGCAGGTGTGGGACAGTTTTCATCTGTTTTTGCTGTAAGAGGTGGTAGATTTGATGTGATGGATGTCTAGTCAAATGTTACATTGAGTGAGATAAAGATTAAAAATTAAATGAGATAACTTGGTTTCCTGAACTGCCACTGAAGTCTTGAGTGACTTTCCTAGATACAACTTCTAAGTCTTGTGCATGATTTGAGTTGGTCCATATTAAGTTGATTAAATTACTTTGATCATCATCTCCAGCATGTAGCAATATATAGCAATATCTAATCACTAATTGTCATCTAACAACAGCATAGCAGAAAGTCTTTATTTGGAAAATCCTCAATGGCTAATAATTTGACAGGCAGATTTCAAATTAATACATTTCCAAATGTAAGCTGCAGGAGACTTCTCTTGATTACATCAGGAATTGAATATTAGCTGTGAGGATGCCCTTGACCTTAAATGAAAACTTGAAGAGAGAACATTATTTCAATTACAAGTACAGAAGTATCACAAGTACTGCTTTTGTCAGTAGAAGTTTACATTTTCTTCATTACCCATCACTATTTCCAATCAAATTCATAATGAAACCACTGAATATATTTGGAATTAAAGCCACAGAACCACGGCATGTTTAATATGAAGTACTCTTTTGAATGAACAGCTGCAATTCAGGTGGAAATTACACTTACCCATTAAAACTTTTTTTGTGTGTGTGTGATTATTTTTATCTTATTCCCTTAAAATGGTGGTCCTGTGACTTCTAGTGACCGGTCAGTCCTATGAGAACATGGTGACTGAGATCATGTCCATGGGCTATGAGCGGGAGCAGGTGATTGCAGCACTGAGGGCCAGCTTCAACAATCCTGACAGAGCAGTGGAATACCTTCTGATGGTGAGCACTTACCTTACCTGCACCTTCGTTTTCCGCTTAATACCTTTCACTTTGATTTTGGTGTTATTTTGAACATTATTCAGTCTCTGAGAGTGACATTTGCCATCTGGGAAGATGAGATCAAAATTTTGACAGACATGGTGTGTTACAGAAAACACTGAAGTAATCCCTAACCACCTCTACCACTTCTTTGCTTTCATTTTTTGTTGATTGATGTGGATATATCTGTAAACTATGTCCAGTTACAGTCATAGTTTTACTGCCAATGTCACCTCTTAGTGACAGCATTATTTGATTAGTTGTACTTTTGTATCTATATCATCACCATTCCTTAGGATCCAGTTCACTGTTTTTGCTGATAATACAGTGCTCTTAATATACCTCACAAACAGAAAGAAAGGTTTGAGAGGGGATTTTTTTGAACTGTGCCTAATTTTACTGATGTTTTCATTTCAGCAGTGTTTTAGAAAAGAAACAATTTTCATTTGATAAATAAAGCTTGAAGGGTTAAACAAACTTCATTGGCATGAGAGGAGATGGAAGTGTAGTTTCACTTCAGTGAAAACCCTGGGCTTTTTGGATTTTTTCTTATTGTGTACCTTAATCTGACAGGTGAATTGGAACCACATAGAATCTGTCTGATTTTGTTGCTTAATCAGTATTTCCAGTACATTTAATTTTTGCTCTGGCACACCATTTTTCCCCGATGAGGTTTTTCCTTTTAGCAGATCTGAACTTTATTAAAATCTGGCAACCAGATATCTTGACCTAATCCTTGCAAAATACATGTGGATTGAATTTCTGATTGATTGATAAGAAATCTGGCATCTTTACCCTCCAGTTATAAAACTTCAATTTTGTTAATGAAGTTTTCCTTCAGTAGTTTTCCTTCCTTAAAACTTCAATTCCCTGGCATGCTTCCTATTTACATTAATGTTCCCAAGACTGTAATCTTCAGATTTTAAATTGCCAACAAATGTTTTGAGTACAAGAATATGAAAAGTTTAATTCCCAACTAGCATTAGGCCAAGCAAGGGTGAATGCAATAGCTCCCAACTCTCTGTCATAAGTCCTCAAGTTCAAACATTTGTTTTTCATGTTGTAAAAATGTTGGGTTTACTGTTCATCTGCTCTGTAAATACACCATTAATTCAGTGCCTCCCGTAAGTGTTTGGCCTGCTGTGTGTGTGGCAGTCCTACACAGTGTGCAATTCTTGTGCACTCAGTTTCTGGCATTCCCTTCCTCTAGCTTATTTCTGTTCAGGAACTCCAGAATAGAGATAGAGTATCCCCATGATGGAGCTACGTGGCATATCTGCCAAATACCTTGACTGCTATGAGCAGTTAATTTCTAAGTCCTTCAGTAGGTCTTGTGTATAAAGTGGGTCCTTCTGTTGTATAAGATGTCCCTTTATGTGTCATGTTATCCTTCCCAGGAAAATACCTTTTCTTTCATCTTCCTCTTCCTCCTGCTGGGAAACAGAGTAGGGAAGAATGGTCTTGCTCTTGGAGACCATATTACATGGCAGACGTTTTGCTGTCCTTCTAGAAGAATCCTTTTGCTGTAAATGATCTTAGTAACTGTTCTGGATCTCCTGGGGTCTGAAGATGTTCCTTACTCTCCTACTGCATCACAAAAAGGTTCTTTTTAGTTGTTATTGATCTGATCTGTGGAGGACACTGTTCTTTGACCCTCTCTACATTACTTGCATCCAAACTATCATCAGCACTATCTTTTGTATAAATCTTCAGATTAGGATTAAGACATTGAGATCTATAAGTGTAACAACACTGTCCAGGTTCAAAAACCAAGGTACAACAAGGGTAAGGTGTTGGGAAGGACTTAAACTGTAATTAAAGCACAGCTATTCCTCAGATGAGCGCTGAAGAGTGTACTTGTTTTCCATGGTTCAGATGGCAGGTTCTTCAGTTTTCATGGCATGATCATTGAGAATTATAGATGTAATCCTGTGGTTGTGGAAGGAGTTGCAAAAGATTATCTTTATTTTTCTATGCCCCACACTCATCTTTGGAAGCATTTACATTCAGATCTCTCTCTCAGCCAAGGCTTTCCTGCCCTCTAGTTAAGAATGAGTTTTGTCATCTCTTCAGTAACCAGCCTCTGGATATTTTTAGGGAACATTTCTTTAGTGTGAGTGTAGTCAAATACTGAACATAACTCCTAGAGAGGTGGTCAACGTCCTGTGCCTGTCAGTGTTTCAGAGGCATTTGGACAGTGCCCTTTACAGACATTTAATTTTGGTCACCCATGAATTGGTCAGTCAGTGGGACTAGATGATCACTGTAAGTACCTCCCAGTTGGAACTGTTTTGTTCTCTAATCTGTGCATAAGCTGGACCCGTTGTGATTATTGCCCTGCAGAGAGCAACGTCAGCTGAAAACCGCTGTACTGCTCTGTTAAACAGTAAACAATTGTTTCATCCACCATAAGGCAACAGTGGCCTTTTTTGCTGTCCAAGCAGTGTTTGCATTCAGAGTGGCTTGTGTGTGGTTTAATACCATGCTTTATTCTGTTGTGTGGCTGTGTGAGCAAGGTCCATCCGCCTCACTGGCATTGTCTGAATTACAGCTATACACAGTCTCTGTTATTTGGAGAGTGGTACTTCAAGCTTGTGTTCAAGAGTTAAGATGATGTTCAAGATGACAAATAATTTCTGAGTAAATTTGTTTGAACTAGTTTACACAGTCCTTCCATTCAAGAGCAAACTTAGAAGTTTAAACAGGCACATGTTGTTTGATCTGGGCACAGATTGCAGTGATGACGTATGCCTGTGAATAGGTGAAATCAACTAGTAATTTCATAAGATTACCCCAAATTGTTACATTATACTTGGATTGCCAGAAATTACTGAGTTGATGGAAAACGTATTTAATCAGTGCTCTGTAAGCCACTGATAAGGGAGAGTTACATCAGAATTATACCATGAATGGAATCTTCCTCCCCCTCAGCAGAAGGAGGGATGTGTACTGAGCTTACTGAGCCATGTGAAGGTAATGAAGTGTGTGACAGGGAAATCTTGCAACTATTCCCCTGAGTGGCTTAAATGTGCACTTGATGATCAGGTGATTTATACCTTGATGTGCTTCTTAATTAACAGGTAAGGCAAGGAGCATTGCTTGGAGCGCTGTCCAATTCTCCCTTTCTAGATGTGCCCTCTGTATTAGCTGTATATTTGTCCTTTTTGTTCAGGTGTAATGATGAACATACCATGTGAAGATCATGTTACAGCAGGACTTTTAATCTACATTACCTACCAGTGATTTTTATGGTAGGCTTGACAAACCTCTTCATTGTCTGGTTACCCTGTAGTTCTGTAATATTTTCACCCACCCAGTTCCTTACGTTTTGTGGTTCCCCAACAAAAGGGTGACCCTCATTTGGGTAACGTCTCTGGGTTGTTCCAACAGGGTTTGTTGTATTATTCTTTGTGTCTCTCCCATGAGTAAGTTTGCAGGCTTCAGAAAGATAGATTAAAAGGACAGACTTGGTGCAGGAGTTCAGTGACAGTGAGGAAAGCAGGTTTAGGGTAGGAAGCTTGAAGGATTTCCATGCAGGAGAAAAGTAGTAGAGTGAGGTATCATTGTTGTATAACCAGCATTCTAGTTTATTATAATACTGTGTTTTAGCTTTGTCCATTTCAGCCCTCTGAGCAGTCAGTTCCTATATAAAGTTGCTTGCGCATAAAAAATAAAAGGCAAGTTAACTTTTTTTTTTAAACTTGCTAAAGCTGGGTGACATATAGACCTTTTCACCTTTAAGATACAATGAATAACAGCTTTTCATTGAGGAAAGAAGTCCCAAGAGCTGTGTTCTCATATCTCTTCTCAGTTCCTTGGCAGTTGTATGGAAGTTAATCTTAGTTAGCATTTTGTACTGCAATTTGTTGCTGTAATGTCACTTTTGCACAGCAGTGTAACACAGTGTAACAGTATATTTAGTTTAACTTTTTCACTCATATCAAATATCTTTAAACAGGATTCAAAGCAAATGTGTTTTAAAGTGATGCAGGGCATGCTTTAAAAGGGTGAGCCTTTTTATACAAACCACACATTTTTCCTGCCAAAAAATAAAATTAATCTTTTCACGCTGTTCTCTGTCAGTTATAAATGCATAACTCACAGGATCTTGCCTTGTATTTGCAGTGAAAGCATTTAAGTTTTCTATTTTCCCCCTTCATTCTGAAACCCAAATATTGCATGAAGTTGAAACGTGTCTGTCAGCATTCTGTGGGTAATGATGTGAACTGTGGCTTTAGGGGATACCTGGAGATAATCAGGCTGTGGCTGACCCCCCTCAACCACCAAGCACTGGTGCATCTCAGTCTTCAGCAGTGGCAGCAGCAGTAGCAACTATACCCACGACTACTAGTTCACTAGGAGGTAAGAAAGGCTGTATTGGAGAAGATGTGATAAACAATGTGCACTTAATCCATCTATTTTTCAGTCAGTTTCCAGGTGCTTGTGAGCTGTTCCGAGGGAATTGGGTAAGAGCTGTTAACATGGAAATTATTCCAGGTGTGGTGCTTTCTTGGGACAAGTGGCTTGTTGTATGTCACGTGCAAAGTTTTCAAAAAAAGCAGTGATTTGTTTAATTCAGTATTCTGGATTCTGAAGTGCAAGACTATGGATTGGGTGTGTGGGGGGGTGTTTTCTCTCACTTAAACTCTGATTTTCTACTCTGTGACTGACTGGAGACTGTCCACCATGACTCTATTAATATATTTCCCGCACAGAAGCTGGGATATCAAGGGAGAAACCTGAAATTAAGCCATGAAGTGTAGCACTGGAGAGACCTATAAATGACCTATAAATGACTCCTCACTCAGCAGTGCAGCACTTTGACAGTGGTTGGTGCCTGCTGAAGAGAAGGGTATTTATCATGTATTTATCTCCCCCTTAAAGGGAGATAGATAAATACATGAAAGGAGCCTAATGAAGGGGTAGGAAAGGTCTGTCTAGAAATGGTGCTCAGGATACAAGAGAGGAGAGAGTGGATGGGTAGATGTGTCTGATTGAGATTAACCAGAGATGAGACATTCAGAGGAAAGTGTTGGAGATAAGGATAAGGCTGTTGGATCTTAAGAGAAAACTAGGTGAGAAAGAAATGCATTGTTTAATCTTAGAATAAAGAAGGTTTGCTTAAAGCTAAGAGTGAGAAAGCAAATTCTTTTATTCTTCATTGAGTGGTGTATTATCCACTTTCATGTCCTGTTGCTATCTACAATTGCAGTGTAGGTAGGCATTTTATTAAGATTCTCAATAAGTTTTTAAAAAACATGTTGTTTGACTGATTTTTTTTCAGGACATCCACTTGAGTTTTTACGAAACCAGCCTCAGTTCCAGCAGATGAGACAAATTATCCAGCAAAATCCTTCCCTGTTGCCAGCACTGCTACAGCAAATTGGACGGGAAAACCCCCAACTACTGCAGGTGGACCTTAAAACAAGAAAATAATGCTTACTAATTCTGATTTAGCTTTTGCAAGAGAGTCACACGTTGATGTTGCCTGGGATAATATGTTACTAGCAGTTACAACATTCTGTTGCTGGCTTTCCAGCAATTGTTGCTGTACAGAATGTATTTTCTATGACATTAGATACAAATTGGAGACTTCATAAGAGGTGCAGAGGGGGTGAGAAAGTGGGAAGGATCAGTTGAATTGAAACATAAAAATTGCATTTTGTTATAGTCAGATATAACTTTTTTTTCTTCTGTGCACTTCTTGCACGTCCCTTTGACTTCTTAATTCTCTGAAAAAATAAATATTTTTACTTGTCTCTTGGCATGCTTAAAGTTCAGCTACTTAAGTATACATGTTTCTTTTACTGTTCTGTGCATCACAGCAAATAAGCCAGCACCAGGAACATTTTATTCATATGTTGAATGAGCCAGTTCTAGAGTCTCGCCAAGGTTTAAGTGGCAGTGATGATGGTGCCAGCACTGGAGGAATAGGAGATGCTGGGAATGCTCATATGAACTACATTCAAGTAACACCTCAGGAAAAAGAAGCTATAGAAAGGGTGAGCCCTTCTTCTTTTAAATTCTTGTTGCTGTTGGGTGTTGACTCCAGTGCATGCTTAAGACTTACCTAATTTCAGCTTTATTTAGCTCAGTAGTTCTTGCATCATATTTGATATTGTCATGCTTGACATTTCACAGCTTGTTGTAACCTTGTTTCAAATAATATCTCTTCTTGCATTATAGAAAGAAGGGTGTAAATATAGCAATTCATTATAGCAAGTTGGGTCTAAAATATCGTAAATCTGTCTTACTGAGAAGAGGCAGAGCATTTTAAGTGATCAGAGACCATCCTGTGATAATTGATGATGGAATGGGTTTCCCTCAGGAATTATTCAGGAAGTAAATCCTCTTGCAGAAGCCTCAGCCAGTACTGTTCTAGATCATGCCATGACAGGTCTCCAGGTACAAAGACCTGGCTGCTTGAGCACTGTTTGCAAAGTGCTTGGAAAGTAAGAACACTCACAGGTGGATTAGTTGAAGTCAAAACTTTACCCAGTTATTTGTCTGTCCAATGACAATTAGTTAATTATAGTTTTCTAAAAGTACTGGTAAGCATGAAAATATACTCTGAGATGGTATGTTGCATTCATAAATATTGTGTAACTGACTGAAAATGGTTTTGCATAGATGGCAATGCCTCTGAGATTTTTCTTGGCACAAATTGCAAGACTTTTGTCATACTGTGGTAGTGGTTTGGTAGTGCAAAAACAATGTTTTTTCATGTGGCAAAACAAAGTTTAAGTAAGGCTTATTAGAAGATACCTATTTGAATACGGGTGTCAGTTCTCTAGATCTTGAGGAAATTGGCAATTAATAAAATTAGTCTAATAAAATTATTTGTCTATGTATTTCTTCACAGGTTCTCATCTTCTCTAGTCTGTTGCATTTCCTTTTAAAGCCATTTTATGCAGTAGAGCTCTATTACCTCTACAGCCTGTTCTGAAACCCAGCAGAGATCCATACACTTCTTTCTCCTTCCATGAAAGACAAACCTCAAAATTTAAGTGTCTTAGTATTGCAGCTGATGCCTTCATGCTGTCTTTGGGCTAGAAATAAAATCTAAGAATGGCTGGTGTGGGATAATAAGACACAGTTTTTCTCACAGTTATTTGATCTACCCCATACATGAAATGCCTTGCAGGTGCTGTGAGGATTTTAAGAAAATCTCCAAATAGTGGAGTGTACTTGCCTTTGCCTAAAACAAGAATTCATTTGCTGAGTGCCCCTAAGTGCTGGCTAAACCCTTGGCACTGTAATAAGTTCTTCTCTGATGTTCTCATGCTCTGTTGTCACTGTGTTCCAGACACTAATTAATTCCTTGACTTCTGAAAACCAGATTGCTCTCAGCTTACTTGTCTTGGCTGCAGTGTGTAGTTAATTTTTTAAGATAAACAATTGAAAATATGGCTTAATGTGATGTGCTGGACAGCCTACTAAAGATCACAGGCTGGGAGCTTTTGTTCCAGGCAATTTTTTGTTAAAAGTGCTTTGGAGCTTTGTATAATTGTTTAAAATGAGCATTGTTTGAAGTTGGGTTTTTTCTCCTGCAGCAGTGCAATGTGCCATTACTTCATGACAATACTGTGACCCAGGTCTGTTTTAGACTTACTGTGTCACTGAAGAAGTGACAAGTTTTTATGGTGGTTCATTAGACTTAATCCAGTCACTTTTTCAAGTGAGGGTCCTCTTTACTAAAGGCAGAGGCAGCACCTTATTTTTCACTTGCTAAAATCTGCATTGAGCTAGGCATCAGTGTTATTTTCAAGAAGGCAGTAATTGCTTAAGTGACATCTCAAGACACTAGACATACAAAGAAGCCTAACATGCAAAATGCACTTCCTAAATATGTTTCTTTTCTTCAGTTAAAGGCATTAGGATTTCCTGAAGGACTTGTGATACAGGCGTATTTCGCTTGCGAGAAGAATGAAAACCTGGCTGCCAACTTTCTTCTACAGCAGAACTTCGATGAAGACTGAGAGAATTTTTTTTCTATTTCACACCTCACACCAGTGCATTACACTAACTGTTCACTGGATTGTCTAGGATATTTGGGCTTATATTCATAATGCTTGGTGTACGGAATATAGGGGGTGGGTGTAAGGGAGAACACAGGAAACAAAGCAAAGAAAGCAACAAGTTTTAAATGTCTGTTTTAAATTAGCAGATGCAGAAATTCGCACAGTGTAAAAAAAAATATATATATACAACCAAAAAATCAGCTTCTGCAGATAATTAGTTCCTTCTGTAAACTGTAGGTAAACTTTTTCTAGGTTTTCACTCTTACTGTACTAGTTCCAGAAATGTAGTGTAATGCACTGCTTCATGTTCCTTTCCACTTAGTATTGACATTGGAAGTAGCCTGTGCTACGTAGAATTTACAGTCTGTATTTCATGGCAACACTGGATAGCAGCTTTGTGAAATCTAAAAGATCTGAGCAAATGTAATCCTGAATGCCAAAATGGTGGTATTCGGGTTTTTTTCTTCAGCTGTGTTAAAGTAGTGCAAGAAACACAGTATTTTTGTCTAATGCTGAATTAGAACAGTGTTGGCTTTTTTGTTTTTTTCCAATGAAAACCCATTACAGTTAAAAGTGTCCTGATTATTGAGAAACACCACCCCCTCCTTTGTCCCCCTGAAGTGATCTGAGAAACTATATACATACAGAAAAAAATTATTATCCTGTTTACATATTTTCTCTTTGGGAAAAAAAAAAATTATAGATACCTAATTACTGTTCATTTAATGTTATCTTGCAGTAAAAGTTTTAAAAGCAATAGATTGCATGTTTGGTTTTGTTATATGCACTCTAGTGAGTTGAATATTCTTTTTCTGCCAGCAAACAAAATGCAAGCTTCATTTTTGTCTGCTGTAATGAGACTTTATCAAATCAAATTTCACCTTCCCAACTTTGTTGAACCAGCTTTTATAGTACAGCTGTAAGTGTTCTGTTGCTCTTGAGTAGATTGTAGTGTTCAAGCTATTTCTGTTAAGTAAGGACTTTTGGGGATTTATTCACTTTATAAGGATGAGAAGTTCAAAACTTGAGATATCAAGCAAACTATGAATTTATTCCAATGTAAAAAAGAATTGACACTCGAAACTTTCTATTGAAAATAAACTCTGGTTACAGAGTTTTACAGAATCTTATTTCTTCATACCTAGTTATCATTTATTTTGTTTAGTCATCATAAAATGTTAACAATCTTTTTTTTTTTTATACATGTTTACTTTTAGAGGTAATTTTGCCCATCATTGCAATACTATGAATAAAAACAAATGTAAATTTAATCTAAAGCTGTTCTGTGCAACGTTACCTGAACACAACATGGGGATAGTTTGATTTTTCTACTGTTGTAGTCCAATTACCTGGATTACAATTTTACCTCTACAGTAACCAGGAAAAAATATTATTAGTGGTACAGCACTGAATTCCTGTACTACTAATGATATTAATGATTTTAATGATTTAGTGGTACAAGTAAACTAAAAAATTATTTTCTGCTGAGTGTGTTTATCAGTGGATTAACTACTTAGCTACTACTTAAGCTCAAAGTACAAGTCAAGTGTCTTGAAAAACGAGCTAAAAGGACTGAAACATTTGTATTTCATTTCTTCATTGATTGGCCATAGTCTGTAAAAATATCTGCACAAAACAATGAAATGTATTAAAGCCTTTTACTTTTTTTTTCCTGTTCTTATACATCTGTGATATTTTTCCAGATAGTGTGTATTTTAATTATTCAGATTTTATTCTTTTAAAATTTCTTAGGTGAATGTCGTCTAAGTGATCAGTAGCACAACCCAAATCTATCAATAGGAGATGTGATACTGCTAAATAGGAAATAAGTATTTCATAATGTTTTCATTTTAGAGAAGTTAACATTAATACCTGAGTCAGCTAGTAAACTTCATCTACATAGGATTCTCAGTTTGTCTGGGAACTGGGAGAGATGAATTTTGGTTTAAGACTGCACGCCAAAAGAGGCTGTTTGTTATCTGTAAAAGGACCAGCTGTCAGGTACTTGAAAAACACCAAATTGATACAAGGACTTCTTGAATGTACTTTTACTACATAGCTGATACCTAACTAAGACAAAAGCTTTTAGTTTGTGGGAGTCTTCTGTACTGATCAAACTGCTATGAGAAATAACCATTCCTTCTCTAGGAGGGTGGAGAGTAAAGCAAGAATGTCTGGGTGTTTCAGTCCACTCCCTCCAATTTTGATTTTGAAATGTTTACTTATTATAAATGTATTTGAATTAAAGTCTGTTGAGCTTGTTCTTTGTAAAAAAAAAAAAAAAAAGGAAAAAAAAAAAAGCTAGTAGCTTTGTTCATTTGTAACTTTGTATGCTGAGTGACTGAGGGATTTATGGCTGCTGTGTTTGAAGCCTTACTAGTCATGCTGTTCCCGTTTTTTCCAGCAGTGAAACAGTGTTTTTGTGACTTCTGATGAACAACAGGTGTCTGACCTTACATGCTAGCAAAAACTGTTACCTGTCCAATAGCGGGATACTTGCCAGGGAGAATCATGTCTCTCTTTGTAGTAGCTGCCAAAAGGGAAGAATACATGGAATTCATGTGGTGTTGAGGAGGTGTGACCTGAGCAAGCTGCCTAGGTATGTTGTGCCTCGTTTTCTACCAAGTACTACCAGGAGTTGTCTGCACAGAGTGCTTCTCAGCTTCTCTGCTGCAGATCTCTTAGGGATTTGGGGATCAGTTTCCTCAGGGCTTTCTGAACAGTAGCTGAGAAAATAAAGTATTTCTTCCTAAGTTTTGGTACTGTAGTCCTTACCTTTGTTGTAAAACTTCTGAATATCTGCTTAGACAAAAGCTATTTATGATGCACTTTTAATTGGGATTAAAAAGTTACTCTGAAGTCATATTAATTCTGTAGTTGTCTGTTCTTAAGTCCTCTCTACAGCTGCATTTTGATGCTGTGGTTCATTTACCTCGTCCAGAGCTGCCTGATGAATCCAGCTAAAACCCAAGCAATTTTACTGATTAAATGCCCTGTTCTTACCCCACACTAACAGAACTTTGCAGGAATGTGAGATAATCACTCCTGAAGCCAGATTGTGACTGATTTTGGAGTGCTGGGTTGAGCTTCACTTCAAGAACATGCATGAATGAATCAAACAGAGACACAAAGCCAAGTTCTCAAATAATGCATGCAGATTTGTCACCCGTGGTTTCATTGGCTATTTCATTTGGTTTTATAGAGTTTGGAGGCAGCCACATCTTTCTTTTTTTTTTTTTTTTTTTTTTTGATTTCTCTTAAATCCAGCTCTGTGCCCAAAACTAACCTAGAATTTCTGCACTTGAAAATACTCTCTCTATGTTCAATGGAAACAATAAGGTGGGAGTGGGGAGAACAGCTTTGTCAGTAACCTTTTTATTTCTTCTTCCCTGCCTGGTTTGGGATGCCAACAGTGTTCAACACACCATCCTTTGAAAACATTGTTTTGACACCGCTACAACCACCACTATGTGGTTTTGAAGCAACAATTTACAAAATTTAGTGTCTTCATTAAACCATCCAGAAAAGCAGGCTTATTCCACCTGTGATTAAGTGATGTATGGGAAAAATTTAAGTCTTCAGTTAGCACTGAATACATGACTGCTGCTGGTGATGCATGTATCTGCAGACTGCAACTGATGTTGCTGACTTCTAATTGTCAAGTGCCAGTTCTGTATTGATATATTTCTTCATAGAATATGGGACCTGTGAGGGGGAGAAAAAAAAAGTCATGAAACTTCTTGGTTTTTGTCAGGACTCAATGTCTTTCCTTCTGTGCAAGGGAAATAAATGTTAAACACACACAATTTCACTCCAGTTCTGATCAAAGCACATTTTCATGAAGACACCAGCATCTCTGGCATTTCCTGTCCAAACTGCAGTGAAACTAATAAAGACCAATACGTGTGCTTCAGTAATGGTAGTAGTCTGGAATAACTAATAGTGGTAGAGTCTGAAGGTCTTCCCTCCACGTCATCCCTTTGCTTTGGCATTTTCCTTGCTGAGCTGATATAAAGCATTATCTGCTGTGTGCCTCCACTTGCTGAAGGTCTGGCACTAAAAACAGTCCTTAAGAGCTTTTGTGTTGTGTGTGCTCCATGAAGTTATGCCTCAGAGACCTGGAGTGCAAAGTGTCTTTTAAAATAGGTGTCTCTCTATTTTTATAGGGCTCCACACATAAATGTGAGTACTCTGTGGTGCTGAGGCCAAGGAGCAACATCCTTGGAATTCTTGTTGCCTGAGATAAGAGATTTTAGATGTGATAGACCAGGAGTAACCAGATACACCAGCAGGCAGCTGTTTGCCATCCCAGGGGAAGGGTTGGTTGCTGTCCTTGTAATGTGAAGCATTTGACTTTAAATGTGCAGCAGCCAAAGATAAAAAAAAGGGCAATGTCTCCCACATGTCTGTGTGGCTGTATCTGTAGAATTGTTCAAAGTCTAGTCAAAGTCAGACACACATTTTTAATTATATCTTTGAATTAAGCTTGTTTCTTCCCACCCCCACTCCCTTGTCTTTACTCTAAATCTCCTTTTTTTTTTTTTTTTTTTTTTTTTTTTTTCCCTTTTTTTTTTTTTTTCCCATTTCTTTTCATTATTGAAGAAAGCATGCCTCCTGCAAAGGCAGCACTACCAGCTTCTGTTGGAGGTTGGAAGAACAGGATTTCAGAATAGGAAAAGGGGCAGGAAATAGCCTTCAGAGTGGGATATGAAACAGGACAATAAAAGTGCTGAACATCTGGGATAGAGATCTCCATAGGGAGGTTGAGGTGAGGACTCTGGACCTGGAATCTGGCAGTGTGTGTGAAAGGAAATGCCTGGGAGAGTTACAAGTGTGATAAAAGAATGGTGTGATGTGACAGGGCCAAATGGGGAGTCAGAGTGAGCAAACCTTTGGTGGGTCTCTGGATGTATAAATAAGAGATGGATGGAGCATTTGGGAACAAAATTAATATTTATCTATAAGGACACTTTAAAGGCAAAGAAATCACTTGTTTCTTTTAGCTTATCCAGTACCTTTTAGTGTAGTGCTTTGGTTTTAAAACCAGGTCTGAGGGAGATGATGAAGAGGTTACAAAACAACAAGGGCAGTAAAAAGAAATCAGTTTGTACCTTGGCATTTGCCTCACAGACATGATACAGTACTCTTGGGTAGTCTGACTGCACTAAGATCCTCCTGCTTAAAGGTAGAGAGGAAAATTATTTGATTTTTATTTCTATGAATCTCTGTGTTGCTTGAAGTGAGAGAAATTATCTGCCTAACAGCCAGCATTTCATATTAACAAACATGCTGCCTGCCTCCCCTGTCTCCATGTTAAAATATCAAATTTCCCTTTGGCAAAGGGCAGGATAGTGCAGGGCACTGTTGGAGCAATGCTGCAGTCCATTTGGGCAACTGTTCCTGATGGGATTGTGCCTTTTGAGCATGAATGTAATTTGTGATCCATGAGTGTCCTAAAATCTGAGCTGTGACCTGTGGAAAGCTGAAAAAAACTGGTAACATTCAATCTTGGAAGAGCAGCAGGGTTAAGATGAGAAGCTACTGGAATATATTAAATACAACTGTAAGTCAAGAAAGCTGTAATTTTTTTTTTTTTCAGCTGCAGTAAGAAATTGTTGCTAAATGTGTACATAGCTGTATTTTTCACATTTCACAGAATTTGCAGTAAGTGGCTCTCTGGTACACAAACAAAGGAGGCAGAATACACAAAAAGCCATTTTCTTTATCTAGTTGAAGGGTGCCTGTGTTGCCTTGAAACCTGTGGCAAATGGTCATTCCTGAAGCACTCAGTTTGACATGAACAAGGGTGATTTTGCTCCCAGGCAGGGGCAGCAGGATGGAGAGCTGAAATTAACTCTTCGCTGTGCCAGAGGCTTGTAAATTGATCCACTGCTCTTGGCAAGAGGGAGCCTTGTGATCCCAGTTCAGAATCCCCTTTGCTCCAGGGTTGTTTGGAAAGGACTTGCTGCTTTCCAGATTTACCAAAGTGTGGCCTTTGTCACTCGTGAGTCCTGCCCTGCTTAAAGGGGAGGGTAGCTGGGAGCTAAGAGTGTAGGTGGGGAGAACAGGGAGGATAGGATCCCTGATGAAAGGGGTAAGACAGTTCTTGGGAAGAATCACAAAAACTAAAAAATAAGTTCTGGCAGTCTCTCTTGGGACATCATTGTGTCTTGGATTCTTCCTTTTGTCAAGGAAGAATCAAGAGGCCAAGTATTTTCTAAACCCCTGGCATGATTTAGATATTTACCAAATGTCTTTATTATATCAAAAGTCACATTGCACTTGGTGCATTAAAACAAAAAACAAAAAAAACAAAAACAAAAAAAAAAAAAAAAAAAAAAAAAAAAAAAAAAAAAAAAAAAAAAAAAAAAAAAAAAAAAAAAAAAAAAAAAAAGGAAAGAAGTTTGTGGTTAAGACATTTATTTCCATCCAAGAAGTGGAACTAAGAAAATGGTGTCCACATAAACCAAAAATTCACAGACTACATATTGCGTTCCTTCTAAGCATGTATCTTTCCTCCCAAGAGGACAGCAATATGTAAAGTGTCTTTACTAAGAACACTGACACTATAAAATTCCAGAGCATAAAGAAAAAGTAGGGTTGATAACCTTTCCATACTAAAAAACTTGTTAAAACTGGTTGCTAATCTATTAATCTTATTTGTAAATGTTTAAATATTGGACTGCACTTTATCTAAGCACCCTTATCACAAAATTCACCCAACACCAGATAGAACATGGAGTGCTGGATAATCAGCACCTGTTATTTAACCATTCTGATGCAAAATGAGGCTGCGAGTTGAAGCCATGCATTTGATTCACATGGTGTTCATGCTGTCAGCTGGCAGATACAAACTGGTGTTTTTAGAGGAGACAAACACCCTCTTGCAAGGTAGGGTGGCGAGAAAAATAGGTGTGCCTAATGGGGTTGCTTCTAGTGCAGAATTCTGCCATATTTATTTTGGATTTTGAAAGTGAAGCCACTGATGCTGCAGCTTTGTTTCCTCGCTGCACAGCTGAAGGTTATGGTGTCTTTAGAACGCTGTGTTATTCCCTAATAAGACTTATCATGTCCTAATAATACCTTCTGAATGCCTTGGATGTGAGTGATTAGGCCTGTGCTTACATAACTAGGTGTCTCAGTGGTAAGATGTTATTTGCATGATTGTGGTTTGTAGGTGGAGAAGCTGCAAGCCTGTCATCAAATTACGTGTTCCAGCTGAAATAAACTCGCTGTGTGTGGCTGTCACATCACCATCATCACAGCTTGCATGGAACAATTAGTGTTATTTTGCAAGGGACCGGAATTTTGTCCCTTCTCTTCTCCCTGTTTTGCTTTATGGTGAGTGTGCTGGTTTTGCCTGGGACAGAGATGGCCGCAGGAGGATGCAGTTTGGATTTGTGCTGTAAACAGTGTTGATAATACAGGGATGTTTTATTTACTGCTGAGCAGTGTTTGCACAAAGAGGCCTTTCTCTGTTCCTCTCACCACCCTGGCAGTGAGGGCCTGAGAGGGCTCAAGGATTTGGGAGGGGATGAAGCCAGGACAGCTGATCCCAACTGACTCAAGGGGCATTCCAGTCTGTGGGATATCATGGCCAGCTTAGGGAGTGGTGAGGACACAAAGGAGGGGCAAGGGACACACACATTCAGGGGTTTTGTCTTCCCAAGTGATGGAGCCCAGCTTTCCTGGGGATGCCTGAACACCTGCCTGCCCATGGGATTTATTTTGTTTGCGTGCATGGATTTTGCTGTCCCTATGAGGCTGTCTTTATCCCAAGCCATGAATTTTGCAGATTTTTACCCTT
This sequence comes from Pyrgilauda ruficollis, assembly GCF_017590135.1. Taxonomy (NCBI): domain Eukaryota; kingdom Metazoa; phylum Chordata; class Aves; order Passeriformes; family Passeridae; genus Pyrgilauda; species Pyrgilauda ruficollis. The sequence goes on along the minus strand of NW_024516985.1, from coordinate 467,393 downwards.
CTGATTCTGTCCCCTGTTCCCCTGCTCAGGGGAACAAGTGGCTGTGTGGGGACAAGTTGCTGACTGGAGCTGAACTCTGGAGGTGAGGAGAAGACAAGCCAATTAGAACACTGAGACAAATTTGAGTTTTCTGTATACTCACCTTTTCCTGGATGCTGCTAATACCCAGCTCTGTGTGTTTGTGGACACCCCTGTGCTCTGCAATTTTTTTCTTTGCTGGGAACAGAAGCAGGGTCATCATTTTACACTGGCCTTACTCAGGTGGAAATACAGGTTGTTTAGTTTTAACCCTGCTCTCCCTTCACCTCTGACCCCAGCCACAGTGTTGGTTGTCCTCCTGTTTAACACTCGGATTTTGTAATCAGGAACTGAGCCACACTGGGGAGATGGAGAATGAGCAGCTCAGTTGTCAAATTAAATTAGCATTTGGAGAAGCGTAGGCAGAGGTCACACAGAGCTGACCAGGGCTGGCAAGGTAACTGGGAAAAAAGGAGGGGGAAAAGGGGGAAAAGTGATTCATTCTGCACTTGGGGAAAGAGAAAGAGAAATGCTTGCCAGTCTGGGGAGATCTGTGGGGGAAGTAGCGCTGAAATCCCAGGTTTGAGAGTCTTAGCAAAATACCTGTGAGGTGTTTGGAGAAGGGAGATGCCTGAAGAAACCCCTGAGGGGTTTACAGATACACAAAAATATGTGTAGCTGGCAATATTAGGGTTGGGCTTAAGTAATTTCACCTCAAAGCTGTGTCACTTCTGTCAGGCAGGACTTTGAGTGTGCCAGAATCTCGATGGAGCCTGCTATCCCAAATCTGAATATGTAAATCTGAGGGCAAGAAACACCTGAGAGAGCTGGAGCAGGGGTGGGAAAGGCAGTCCTGTGACTTTGGTCCTGTGCTTGATCACTGGTCTGCTCATCAGATATGAACAGTTTAAACAATGTCAAGGTCTAGGAATTCACTTGGGAAAATTCGTGATTGTGAAGGTGGTAGGATGAAGGTTTTGGAAAAATTTCCAATTCTGGTATTTTGTTGAACTAAATGTAACCTTATTTACATCCTCTATTCTAAGATTTTCTGATCTGTTCTAAATTTGCAGCTTTAAATTAACTGGAAGGAAATTTCCCGTGCTTGGTGTGTGCCTGTGATTTTGTTTTGGTTTGGGGGAATTTGGGGTTTTTTTGGGGGATTTTTTTTTTTTTTTTTTTTTTTTTTTTTTTTTTTTTTTTTTGTTTTTTTTTTTGTGGGGGGTTTTTTTTTTTTTTTTTTTTTTTTGGGGGATTTTGGGTTTTTTTGGGGGGTTTTTTTTTTTTTTTTTTTTTTTTTTTTTTTTTTTTGCTTGGGTTTTTTCTCTTGTGAGGGTTTCTTCTTGGTTTTTTTGTTTTTTTTTTTTTTGTTGGGTTTTTTTTTGTTGTTGTTGTTTGTTTGTTTTTTTGAGGGGTGGTTGATTATTTGTTTTTAATGTTTCAGATACTAACCAATTTTACTGTATTGGAAAATAGAATTGGGGGAAAGGAGAATACATTACTTTTTCAAATTCCAGTTTTCTTTCACTGAGCAGAGGCACTAGGTATCTAGATGTTATTGAATATGATTCCTATTTTCCCCCATATTTGTGCATGGGGCCAAGAAGATGAAAAATTATGAGGGTTGATATTTTTTTTGTCTTTGGTTTCCAGTGCTAAGTGCCCAGGCAGAGTTTCTGTGATGCTGAAAGTCTGAAAGTCTTGGCTGTATCCCTTGTGCCCATGCCATCAAATCTGAAAGCTTCCATGTTGCAATTTAATGCTTCTGGTCTTGTGCATAAACATTTATCTGCCCTGTTCTGGATATCCTGGTGTTGCACAAGACCCCTGTTTATTGCAGGCATGAGAAGCTGGTGGTTCTTGACTCCTGTGACAGCTTAGAGCATGTGGAATCTGTAGGCTGGGAGGTTGGACCACTGGAAAGGAAGAGAGCAGACTGCATCAGACTTTGGTTAAAAAGGCAGTTTTTGAGGCACCTGGAGTCAACCCAAAGGCAGCTGAAACCCTGTTGTGCTCCTTCAATAATTTCCATTTACAAGTTTGTAAAACTTGAGCTCTCTGTCGGTGCCATTGTTAATAATTTCATTTTTTCCTCACTTTTTGCTGATGCTGTTTTTCTGGGTTTTTTTTTGAGATGCCCTAATGCTATTTGTCCCATCTCGTGGTCCTGCCTGTGCAGATCACAGGCTGTGAATCACCAGGCTGTGGCACACTGAATTCTGGAAACAGACCCTCAGAATTGGGAGCATCTGCTGGCAGCAAATGCCTGTGAAGGCTCCTAACAGAGTTTGTGTCATCCACAAAAGGCTGGAACCTGATTGGGTTTTTCATCTGGGCAGCCCTGACTTCATGGTCAGCTTGGCAGGGGGATGCACTGTTCACACAGAATGTTTTTCAGGTTTCAGTGGTGTCTAAGCTTTTCTGAGTAATGGAGGACATTGTTATTAATAGAATGAAATAAGATTCGAATCATACACTGGAGGAGGTTGTGCTGTCTCCACCTTTGGAGGTTTCCAGGTCCTGGTTGGAGCCCTGAGTGCTCTGATATAATCCCGTGGCTCACCCAGGATGACTGAAGATCTCCAGATCCAGCAGATCCTCAAAATTCCAATTCCAGGTCCTCAAAATTAATTATTTTTGTCATGCAGCCTTACCATTCCAGTGGGGATTTATCTTCTGTGAAAGCTTAGCCTCAATTTCCATATCCTGCCCTTTCTTTTTTTTTTTTTTTTTATTTCTTTTTTTGAAGTGTGGAAGCTGCCTAAACACCATTTGAATATTGAATTCTGACACCTTCTCTTCATTTTTTTAAGCAGGCCTATAGAAATTAACAAAGCAAGCTTGTCTGACATTGTTACTTCTTTAAAAATCCATCAGTGTTGTCAGGAAAAATTAAATTAGGCCTAAATTTCTTTCTTTCTTAGGTTTTGATAGGCAAAGAAAAGAATTTGCAGAATCAGAAAGAGTTAGGTGACTTATCCAATGACGAATTGGACAGAAGGATTTTCTGAGCTGGCATATGAATAGGTGCCCTGGATTATTTGCTGTGAAATTTTCTGACGTCCTTTATTGTTGTGGAAGCAGCTGCCCATTTGTTTATTTCAAAAACATTGCTTCCACAGTGAGCTTACTTCCCCACCTCACCCCCTCCAGCCAAAAGCATCTATTAGTGCTTGTGAAAATTTTTCAAGAGGCAAAAGTCCCCCCCCCCCAAAAAAAACCACGTAATTGCATGACTTTTTTATTTTAAACATTGCCCAGGTTTTTTTCAGTGTAGACTGAATAGAAAATGTGACTGGAAAGCCCTTATTTTTTTTTTTTTTTTTATACAGCTCAGGGTTCCTGTTCAACCTTCCAGGGCTGGGAAGAAGTGAGTAGAATAAATCATAAATACCAAACAGATTTCAGTGACCTGGGCTCCCAGGCTTGCCTTGAAGAGAAAACCAGTTCAGTCCCTTGGGTGAGCTGCTGGAGAAATCTCACAGTGAACTCCCTGCAGGCTGTGACAGGGAGCACCTGAAAATCGTGTGCTGAAACCATCCTGCTGGGAGAAGCAGGGAAATCTCTTTTTTCAGGGTCTGTTGGGTTTTCCAGCCATCCTGGTGCGCGTGGAACAAAGCAGAGGCACAAGCCTGTGCTTTCTCTTCCTGCCTTCTGCTTGGGGCTGTTTCCTGCTGCCTGCTCTTTCCTTTCACTCTGGGACAGCTGTGATGGATCTGTAGGATGGATTAATTTACTTTGTTGGGGTACCTGAGTTCAGCTATTAACACTGGTCATTCAGTGGGAAGTAGCACCCTGGCATTTCTAAATATTTCTAAACTAATTTTCTTTGTTACGAAGTTTTATCTTTGGCTGAAAGTCAGCAAGAAGTGGAAATCTCTCCCTCTACTTTTAACAGCTGGTACTGAACATTTTGCAACAAAATTAGTATTTCACCACTAATAAATGTGCAGTGACTCTTTCTGTTGCATCTTCTTGGAATTTTATGATTTATAACTTGCTTATTCCAGCTGTTCTGAAAATGAAAATGAGGCCCTCATTGTCCTGAACCAGTCTGTCACACCACAAGGTGTAAAGCAGTCGTGTTCATCAGGACTTTTAGGAGCCAGAAGGTCAAAGCTGCCTTTCATCCATGAAAATAATGCACTTAGCTTCTTGGGACATGCTTGCTAAAATATCCCCCGATCCTTCAAAGCTCCTTTGGTCTCCGTGCCACCAAAGCACTTTTTTCACTGATAAATGGCAACGTGAAAAGGAGCATCCACTGTGGGGATCTATAAAATCAGAGGGTTTTGGGAAAGCTGAAGAAGGCAGGCCTCAGAGACAGCAGAACTGTGGTTAGAGCTAAGCAACAGCCATAAAATAAGTTAGAAGAAAAATTATGTAAAAAGCAGAAAAGTAAGGACAAATAGAACAATGGTCTGTGTATTAACACTTGTCTAAAATAACTCTCTAAGCTCCAAAAAAGTATATCTAGTGACATATTAAGAAGTTTTAAGGTTAATAATAAAGCTTTGTGCATTGTGTTTTAAGGTTCATAAACAAGTATTGTATTTGAAATAAGCTTCCACCTGGAAGACTCTCTGAGGATTTGCCACCTTGTAATGTCTGGCCTATTAGGAGCAGGTTGGGGGTGGGAGGAGGAATTCCCATTCTGGAATGGGACAGGCCAGGCCACAGCACCAAGTGAGGTACCCAAAGCTCTGTTTCACTTCAAAGGACCCCCTCACCATCAGCCCTGAATGTACATTTTCAGCTGAGAGAAAACTGGGGGGGAGAAAGGAGCACGTTGCTCCTCAGCCCTGCCTCCCTTCTAATGGCACAGGCTGGGCTGTCTCAAGGCTGCACAGCCCTGAGCTCAATTCAGGGTGCTAAAAAGGTCTTGACAAACCCAAACTGAGCAGGTCTTACTGCAGTGGATGTGGAGAGAATTATTCTGGCCAAGTGGGCACTTTGCTGTTCTCCTGAATGGAGGCCTGCATTTCGAGTGCCTGCTTGCCCACTCTCTGTCCAAACCTGAGCCTGAGCAGACTGAAAACAATCCTTTTGATGCCTGAAAATAACCTGAGAGGCTGAAAATTAACTTGCCTGCTTTTTAGACTTTTTGTACACTATAATGCAGTGGCTTGTTTCCATGGTGCCCGTTTCCTGCAAGGCTCTCTGATTTGTGTTAGCAAATTAAAAACCTTGGATCTGCTTTCTTCTCTTCCATCCTGGACCCAGTGCTGAAGATCACCTTTGAAGCAGAGTCACTCTGATAATAAATGGAGTCTCCATGGTGACCTGCAGGTGTAAGTGATGTAATGAGGCAAGAAGGATGTTTTTCTCAAACTCCCTGCTCAAAATAACCCAGGTGCCCCTCAGGTCACCTCTCTGTTTCACCGTGGTCTAGCCTTGTGAAAAAGAAAGTAAAAAAAAATGGGGGTATGATTCTCACATCAGCTGGCCCAAGACAGTGCAAAGGACATTGCTACCTTAGGCCTCCTCTCATCCCTGCAAGTCTCCTGTGATCATAATGCAAATCCTGCTCACATGATGAACAATCTGTTCTTCCACCTGAAAGGGGAACCATCACCTGCCTGACCCCGGCCGAAGTGGGGCTTTTTGTGAGACCTAAATGCAGGTTTGAGCATCGTGTTTCACACAAAGCTGGAGGGCTTTCCATGCCCAAGGCACAGCAGAGTCCTCATGGGGAGCTTGGTGAGGGTTTGGTTTCTTCAGAGAGTTTTCAGTCCTCTGGAAAACTTTTTGTGATAATGGGATGCTCAAACTGAATTTTTGGCAGCTGGGTCATTTGTCACTGGCTTTAATCTTTGGCTTTAACCACTTATGGCAAAACAAAATGGAGGAAAAAAATGTAGGTGGGAATTTGCTTTATGGGAGTTTTGGCTGACAATACCTGCCAGGAAGTCCCTTGAGTGACAGAAATAATAAAAGCCTGGTTTACATGTGGGTTTGTGGCTCTCCTTGAGCCCTCACAGAATTTTTCCCTATGTTGAGATGCTTACAAAACATTTCTTCCCCCCTCATGTGGAATTTTTTATTCTTATTATTTATTCTTTAAGTTTTATTATTTAAGTTTTAAAGACGCTGTGACCTTCATGCCAAAGCAGGGGATGATTTGTACTGAATAATTACATTTCAAATTTTTAAGATTTGTTATTAAAAAAAATAATAAAAATTTAGTTTTCCCTTAAAGGAAAGACAGGAAAGGAACTTTCCTCAAGGGCATGGAGGGACAGGAGAAGGAGGGCAGGTTCAGGAGACACAGAAACCAAGACAGTGAGCCTTGGAAATTCCACTTCTCTTGGACACCTCTTTCCAAAGCCAGAGCCCTGTAAGGAAGGCTGAGAGTAAATAAGATTCAGTCACTGTTCAGAGTGCTGAGGGCTGACAAAAGGAGCCACCAATTTTCCTTTTGCAGCAGAAAAACAAAGAGTATTGCAAGGGCCAGGGCATCTGCTGATGTAAATCACCAGAGTTTTACTGGTCATGGGGCTCATATCCCATTAACCCAGCTGGGAATGTGTCCCTGGGAGATGGCTTAATGATTTACACCATCAACATGGAGGCAGATGAAAAAGCAACATTAAAAAAGCAATATGCTTAGGTCGATAAGTGCGGCATTAAAGGCCAACATTAAAAATAAAGAAAAAAAATTAGAAGAAGCTTTTACTTTGTTGCTAGCTTGGAAATGGGTTTCTAGTAGTGTGATTTTATGGTCAGGTGGCCTTTTTAAATCTGAGTGGTTTTTGTTTGTAATTACTGGCTTTACAGATGAAATAAAGTTAAAAATAGCACGAACTGGTGCCTTGCTCCTGCAAATGCTCAAGTGTTCTTATAAGCAGCACCTTAGAGTTCAAAGGGGTATAAGGTTCTTACATGAGCAATGTGAAATGCAGAATTTATGTGTTTTAATTCTCTATTTTCCTGAGTTGTTTTCTCCTGGTGCAACTTGGGGTGCTTCACTTTGAAAACCAGACCAAGGACGTCTGGAAATTCCTAGGATAATCTAATTACCTGAGAATAAACAGCTTTTTTTTTTTTTTCCCCCTTTTTCACTTTTCTCCCTCGCCTTCCCATTCCCTTCCCTACTTCTCTCCACACAGCAGATTTCTTTGGTTGCCTTTTTTTTGGTCGTTGTTGGTTTTGGGGGTTTTTTTTGTTTGTTTTTGTTTTGTTGTTTTTTGATTGTGTTTTTTTTTTTTTTGTTTTTTGGGTTTTTTTCGGTTTCGTTTGGGTTTTTTCGGTTTTTTTCTTTGTTTTTTTTGGGGGGAGTGGGGAGGTTTTGTGGGTTTTTTTGGTTTTTTTTGGTTGGGTTTTTTTGGTTTTTTGGGGATTTTTGTAGGTTTTTTTTGTTGTTTTTTTGGGTTTTTTTGGGTTTTTTTCTTTTTTTGTTGGTTTTTGGTTGTTGTTTTTTTGTGGGGTTTTTTGTTTTTTGGTGTTTTTTAGGTTTTTTTGTGGGTTTTTTGTGGGTTTTTTGTGTTTTTTTTGTTTGTTGGTTTGTTTCTTTGTTTGTTTTGGGTTTTTTTTTGGTTGGTTTTTTTTTTTTTTTTTTTTTTTTTTTTTTTTTTGGGGTTTTTTTTTTTGTTTGTTTTGTTTTTTTTTGTTTTTGTTTTTGTTTTTTCCTTTTCCCACTGAGTGTTTGTAAAAGGCTGAAATTAACTTCTGGCCAGGCGACAAGCAGCCTGGTCAGGCATCAGGTCCCAGAGGTGCCAGGCGTGTTGCTCACCTCCCCGTAGGTGTGTCACCGAAAACGCGGGGGGAAGTGAAACTCCCTAACGCTGTTTTTTGGGAGCTGGCATTCCTTTTCTTCCAGGCTGGGGAGCACGAGGGAATAGCTCCACCTAGGTGCACACGGCTTTCAAAACTTCCCACTTATTTATGCACTTCAGGCAAACAAATCGTCGTTCATTGGCTCTGAATTACATATTCTCTTTGTTAATTACTGTTCTCTCTTCTCCTGGTTGTTTTCTCGTTTCTCATGCTAACTTATCCACACTTTTATTGTGTCTTTTCATTATCTTTCTTTCACAGGCAGGGAGTTTCCAGCATGTGTTGAATTGCCTTTGATAGTCTTTTCTTTATCTTCTGGTCACTCCACCATTTTTTTGGAGGGTTATAAATTCTGGATTCCAGGTGTCCAGGGTTTAGCTCCCCCAGGCTCTCCTCACTGAAGCTTATCAGGGTTTAACAAAACTTTTTAAAGAGTTTTGGTGATCTCATGAACTCCCTCTAAAAATAACAATCTGTGAAAAAAGCTACGTTGTGCCTGAAGTGGAAAACTGAGCTGCTTAACTGCTTGTAGATAAAATACACTGCTTATGATTAAGTGCAACAATTAATTAAAAATGTTAATGAGAAAAAAAAAATTAATTAGGGAAGCAATGTCATCCCCAAACAGGTGCAGGGGACGTTCCTGGTGCTGGGAAGGAAACATCAAAGGCAGAAAGGGGCTGATGCTTTGTGAAGGCTGACCTGGAACAGAGGCTGGATGGAGTTAAAGAATAAAGTAGGGATTTATTAAAAGGATCTCCTCCATGGATCCACCTTGGGCAGTGCAAGATCCCAGCCAGAGCTACACCCAAGATGAACCAAAATGGTCACAAAATGGACAGCTGGTCATGGGGTTTCTCACTTTTATCAGCTCTGCTCCATTTGCAGATTGCAGTTCATTGTCCAATTCCAGCTTTAGCCCATCCAGTCCCATCCTGCTTGTTTTTCTCTCTCCAGCCCACGGTGTTTGTGCTCTTGGGGCTGAGATTTGGATCATTTGTTCCCCAGTTAGAGAAGGAATTGTTTTGTCTCCCTGCTCTGTGCAGAGAGCTCACCATCCCCTCATATGAAGCTCAGACCCACACACTAAAGCAGCACAGAATCTGAAAAATAGAAAAGCTAAAACCTGAGGCATCAGGGCAGCTGGGCTGGATGGGGGCCTCCCTCTCTCCCTGCTGCTTTCCTCTCCCTGATGCTCCAGCCCAGCTCCGTGGGGCTGGGCAGGGGGACAGGAGGGAGGAGGGATCCCTGGAATTGTGCCCTGGGTTGGCAGCTGACCAAACCTGTCCGAGCCAGGGCTGTTTGCACAGCCTTAGTCACTGCTGTGTTTTGTATTCTGAAGGACCAGCTCTGCTCTGGGGGTCGGTTCATGTGACCCAGCCAAGGCACATTACAGCCCGATCCAGCCCAATTAGCCCTGAGTGCCAAAAGCACCAGATTCCAGCGAAGCTGTTGTGAGAGGGGAGTTGCTTCCACTGCTTCCCACTGAAGTTTTGTGTGTGCCTTTGTGTGCTCTGCTGCGGGGGGGGG